>NC_084971.1:14810270-15085270 GCF_963691925.1 Scomber scombrus | reverse complement strand
TGTGTTGGCTGCAAGCACTGGCCTTCTTCTTGGTAACCTGCTGCCACACAGAGGTGCTGAGGTCATCAACCCTGATCCTCTGCAGCACTGCTGGCTCAGGCCTCAGGATCAGGTCTCACATAGGCACACACACCACTGTTAAACTCTTAAAAGCTGCCAATGCCTGAGCATATATGATTTCACACACACAACACACACACACACACACACACACACACACACACACACACACACACACACACACACACACACACACACACACACACACACACACACACACACACACAACCAGGCAATCTCTCTTAATTTCTCTGTCTCACAGACACACACATACACAGTTTTTCCTACCCTGCTTATGGTCTCTTTATGACCCACTGTTAACAAATAAGCCCGCTCACACCTGTCTATGATGGTGATGAATCAGGATCATGCTAACAGTGTGTTTCAGACTTGATGATTGTGTGAATGAGTGATGCAGGTCCTGCATAGGCTGGCAGACTGAAAGAAATAAAACAGCTGTAGTAGAAATTGCTCATTAAGTATCTATCCTACAGTAGTACTACTTTGGTCATTTTTACATCTCCGCTAGTTAAATATATTTTCCAAACAATCCCTTCGGGGATAAAGCTTTAGTGCAACACAAACACTCTGCTGTCTGCAGTAAAGTGAAATATTCTTTGGCATTCTCACATTTATAGCAAAAATAAGTAAAGCTCTGCATGTTTTTTATGCACAGATTGTGTCTAGCTGTTTTATCTGAATGGAATAAAAACAACAATGCAAGTGATTTAATACATACCATACAAACCTGACAGGATCTTAAGACACTGCCACAACATTTTCTATTGCTCTTTTCCAGTATAATGGGACTGATTAGCCTTTGTCACCCCTGTGTGACAGTATTTACTCTGTGGTGTAAATGGGGCAGCTTGATATATCGGAGACTGTGATTCACAGAGGTGATGAGTGAGGCACTAAAGTGTCTTGCGTCTAATGTGTGAACACATGCTGATGTCTGGCGTAGGTTTGCTTTAATTACCCCTAATCATCTGGTACCCGCTCAAACTAAACCTTTCCATTGCACACAAACACCTCGCTCTCTCTTGTTCAGTATCTCTCACACACACACATGCACACACACACACACACACACACACACACACACACACACACACACACACACACATACACACACACACACACACACACAACCCGCAGTCTATGCCAAACCCGCAGTGCACAGAAATCCTCCCTCGGCTAAGACAAGCTCACACTACGGCATCAAGTCACCAATTAATTCATTAACAGACGTCTCCCCAGGCTCTGAATAGCTGCTCACATCCCGGCCAGAATTACTGTTTGCGTAAACACCCACTGGCAGACAACGCAGACTAGGAGACACACACACACACACACACACACACACACACACACACACACACACACACACACACACACACACACACACACACACACACACACACACACTCTCTCAAACACACACACACTCAACAGTATTAACACATACTCTGTATAATGTCAAGGCCTACTGGCAGACAAGAGAGACACATGGAAACACTCACACACAAGCATGCTTGCACACAAATATAAACAGGTAACTGGCAGATGACAGAGACAGGTACCAACAGAGACTCAAAGGAACATCTTGTGTCTGTCTGCGGCAGGGGGAGTAAAACATGAGGAGTCAACCTGTTGAGTAGTGAGTATACATACTATAAGTGCATAACATTTTTTGAGGCGCCTGTGTCCCTCATGTCCCTAAAACACCTTTTTTTTTACAACAGCGATCAGCACTTTAGCAGATGTTTGGGAACCATCCTAGTGGTTTTTGAACACTGCTTTGCTAAATTTGTAATGCATTTAACTTCTTGCACCTAAAATGCCCCGCTACAATCGAACTCTAGCACGCTTTCCAGTGAAAATAATGAAACCGCTGTCATCACTGTAAAGGAAGCCTTCATCTTTAGGTCTGTGGTCTGCAACAGATTAATTAGATTGTTGAAAATGTTTTGTGGACGTGTGTAGCATGTCTAGATTTTCCTCTTGAGAATATACTTGCCAGCATAGATTCACAGCTAATATTAGGTAAGACGAGGCGTGTTGTGTTAGAAAGACAGAAAGAAGAGAACAAAAACTAGCTTGGAACTCACTGGCCAGAACAATTATCACCAGCTGCTCGATGAGTACACCACAGATTGGATGGAAACATTTTAAATACACAAACACACACACACACACACACACACACACACACACACACACACACACACGTTTTGTGCCCAAAGATACATAGCAATGATAACTCTAATCATAACAAATAGGAGGATGATAATAATGATGATGATGATGATCAGTTTTTTTGGCCTGGCTGGACATTATAATAAAGCAGCTACAGTCCGTGCTGAGTTCAAGCACAAGTGAGGGTGACAAGAGGAAGTGAGTGCAGGCCAGAAGCCAACAGAGTAACGCAATATGGCTTTCCTTCAGCGGCAATATGGCTTCCTACCAAACCATTTCTCAAAAACAAGGTCGAGGTTCCATTTCTGGCACGAGCACGCGCACAGAGGCCTGCGTGCACACACTCACACATGCACACAGACACCGGGTAAAAATGCAAACTCACACTGTGAGTGGGATCTGTGTTGCATTATGTGTTGTAGCCAAAGCAATGAAACAAAACCATGGCCGCAGAAATGTTCACCTTGCCCAAAGGACCCTGAATTGAACAACAGACACACGGGCTGTGAAATTTCAGAATGGATTTTTGTCTTTTCTGACAACCAAACACACTCCATCACCCCGAGCAGTGTGACCTGAGCTTTGTCAACAGCTTGAAAATGGGCTGCAATGAAAATGATCTTATTTCGCTTGAGATTAATACCGTACAACATGCAGATAGCTCTAGTAAAACACAGTTACAGATGTATTTTGGATTCAGTTTTAAGTTTTATGAATGGTGGCAGTCTGCCTTCTATTTCTCTCTCCACACAAACACACACACTCACTCACTTCCTAATTAAAGTTTGTGTGTTGCCTGCGTGTCTTGTATCTGTATGTTACCCTCAGACATTTTTTGATATAAACTAATTTCCACTCTTCAAAGACCTGTCAGAATGTATTATCTGTGCAAAACTGGAATCTCATCAAAACTGAATTACTTCTTGAACAGGCCTCATGACAAGCAACAACTAGCTCCAAAATTCCTGCTGAAAAAGGCTCCTGCCAAACACTGACATTAATAGCTTCAAGATCTCCCATGCATCAACATACTCAACAGTATCTGTATTATTTGTCACATCTATTGCTTTCATTTTAGCCTACATTTTTGCGATTACAAATGATCTCACTCCTGGGGATTGCATGGTCTCCAGTTGAAGAAGTGCCCAAAGTAGCAGTTTTATGAAGGTCCTGTGATTGTAATGGTTTTATTTAATCATCATTATAGTTTTATATAAATAATTTGATTATGGAGACAGAGGTTAAAGTCTTCAGGCTGAGAACTAAAATAAAAGTACCCTTCTTTTTTTGGCCCAGGCCTGCAGACTATTTTTGGTCCAAAAAGACAATCTGTGGGCCAAGGAACAAAATTTACCTCCTGTCACCATTTAAGCTGTTTGACCTATTCTCATCACACTTCACAAGGCAAAAGTCATACTTATGAAATTTATGTTTTTGAGTGAGCCACCTGCCCTCACCTGACAACAGATAGAAAGCATTACATTTATGCCATACAGTCAGGTTCAATTACTTAACAGCTGCACTGACCAGGGCTGAAAGTTCAGACTTCAAGTTCTTTAAATTTCAAATGCAACAATATTTTAAATGCCTGGCATAAAAGCTCAGGAAAATTAGCAATGAGCTGCATGACAGGCCTCTCACCATAACCTGTCATGGGCACACACACACTACCAGTATTTGTAAGACAGCGTGAGCAATGGTGATCTCACAACAAGCTGTGGAAAGTTTGTAACTATAACTGCTTCTAACTGTATGTGTGTGTGTCTTTCCTAGCTGTCTTTTTTGTGTTTGGTTACAGCGCTTGATCATACCAATACCATGACCATATCATCAGTGTTGCTTACAGTACGTGCAAGCTTGGTGGCCATGTTTCTGTCTGTTGGAGAGATATAACAGGTCTAAGAATCTAAAACAGAAGGCTGAGCCTGCCGTCTGGACTGGTGAGGGATTTATTTTTGCAGCGGTTTACAAAATGTGTCATAAACACTGATAAGAGCTCAAGGAAAAGACATTCTTTAAGTGAGAGAGAAAGGCCATTCCCCCCTGTTTGAACTACCGGCTAAAGACCTGAAGAAAACTGTGTATGTGTGTGTGCCTACAGGTGTGTGCATGTCAGGAGACAGAGGTGAGTGCTGAGTGAATCAATGTAGGTGAGGAGTAGTCAGCCAGTGCAAAGTGCAAAGCTAGTCTGTCAGTTTATTCCCAGCTTTGTTTGCTGTGAGTGACTTACAATGCATCTTGCCGGCATCTTTGAAGATGAAGGATGCCGGTTTGTAAAAGTGCACGTTGAGCTGCTCAAACATTAACCAGAACGCCAGTCATGTCTGAGAGGTACCACACAAACATGACAGCCTGGAGACATTTGAGAGGAGATCTGTCAAAATTTGATGATGTCAAAATTTTAGATATTCTTTTTGGATGAAAGCGCAGATGCTCCACATTTGAAAAGTTGTCACTTCTTTGTACAAACAAATGTGAAAAAGCAAATGCCTGACATGTAAGATAAGATAAATAATGCAGCTGATTCAGCCCCCTTTTCTGAAGAAGTTTTTTCTTGTCATAAAATCAACTTTTGTGGTGTAATTAAGTACTTTTCCTCAGCCTGAATTATCTGTTGTACTTATATCAATGACTTCACAAACACAAATACTAGAGATGCTTGTGGATAAAAATACAGCAGCACTCATAGCATGTTGGATGGCTGAATTGCATCCATCTACGCTGGATACCCTAGATCAGCCAGACCAATATATCAGCCAATATTATTGCAGCTACACTGATAAGTAACAATAAATTCAATTAAAAAAATAAATAAACAAGGGTTGAGGTCATTTTGAAACAGTGTCACCATTACATAGTGTGTCCAGCAGAGAGCACTGGCAAGTTGATGTTTCAACTGTAAAATGTCCTGCTCAGTATTATTTTAGTCACAGTTCCTTTAAACTTCCTTTAAAGATTTGTTTATGTTTTTGTCTTATCCAATTTTTTAAAACTCTAAAATATCGAAATCAGTATTGGCCTAAAAAAACAGTCTGTTATGACAAGGCGTAGAAATAACGTGGTCGTGGCTTTAAACTCAATTACTTCAATGGATATCAAATCAACTATGTCAGCTTTTCTGCACCACATGTTTGCTCTTGTCAGTCAGGTGGTAAGTCTGAACAGCACCTGGGAACATGTGAGTGTACTTTGTGCTTTCTGCAGTCTGGATCTTGATGCAGTGAGGAAAGACAAGCAGCACGTCCGTTCAAATCATCCAGAAAATGCTGGTCTTAGAAGAGAAAGAGACTCTTCTGCTTCAAACAGAGAGGAGTAATAGCAGTGAGGTTGAGAAAAGGGTTACAGCGAGCTGTGAGAATCTCCTCCAATTTGCTGACATGTTATAGTATCAATATGCCAAGAGAACTCAGAATTTCTAAGTGGAAGAAAGGAAGAAAAAAAAAGTTATTCTTGTCCCAGCAGCCTTAAATTCCAATTGGCCCAATAAGAGACGCCTGGAAAAACAGACAATTGTCAAAATACTTCACTGGCCCACAGGCCATGGAAATGTCACTCTACTGCCCCTTTATGTCCCTGTTCCTCTCGCTTACATCCATTTCTTTCATTTTCACTATTGTTGCCTTGCTCTCTCCCCGTGCCTCTCTCTGTGGTGCAGTGCCTGTCCCCTCATTCTGCATGCCTTTAAGCTGTCTTTCTAATCTTCCTGAATTATTCAAGACAGTTTCTCCCCATTCTTTTTTTTTTTTTTTTTTTACCAACACGTCCAGTAAACTGCACAAACCTGAAAACTGACTAACTGGTGGATACATAAAAATTACAACTGATTTGTATTGGAAGAATTTATCTGTGCAGGGGATTCTCTGACTGCAGACTTTTCTCATTATACAGTGAGTAGAAGAAATAATGTCACCTTCCTTTAATATCTGAGTTGAGTGAGATTCAGGCTATGGTGCATCGATGATTTTCCAACAGTTAAACTACAGACAGCTCCTTCTACCTTTGCTGTGAGCTCAGATTAACACCTCTGAATCCAGTTTGAAACAGGTCAGTGTTATGCCCAAGGCGCTGGCTTTTTTAACTCATTGCATTAGAAGATTTTCCTACACTGTGGAGAGTCAATAACCCAAATGGATCGAGGCGCACAGTCAAGCGTCCCTCAAGATCCTGATGGAAGTAATCAGCAAAGTGCACTTCAAGAGGAAAACACAGACATCTGTGTGTTCAAATGGGCTTTTGTGATTTTTCTTCTTGCTTTGTGAGGGTGTGTGTGTGTGTGTGTTCAGTGGGGTTCAGGGAATATTGGGGGAGTCAATAGCTTACGTCATTTCCGACCCCACACAGCAAAATACTTTTTATTGTACACAGAAAAAAACCTTTGTGATAACTACACTTATGAGAGTTCAGTGACACTCACATTGCTGTCACTGAGGTGGGGTGCAACCATAACATCTGACATCACTACAGTTGTCCGATTGCATGCGCCCATCCATCTAACACAACTTCCTCCCGTGTTCACTGCACTCTCAGAGGTGTGAGATTTCTCTCTCTCTCTCACACACACACACACACACACACACACACACACACACACACACACACACACACACACACACACACACACACACACACACACACACACACACACACACACATACATTTCCATACCCTGATGCTGAAAACTAAATACCTTGCTGAACACGTGATGAATGCAGCAAGTGACAAACTTTGTGGCCCCAGTGTGAGGTGTGTTATTTATGTGCTTGTTCGCTTAAAAAAGTAAGTGTCAAGGATATTAGTTAAAGGAAGTAATTTGTGTTTAGTTCGTAGGTTGTGTCTAAACAGGCTTTTTCCCCCTTTACAGCAGCATTATTTATTACCGTAAATCATATGGATGTAAAAACTGTCGAATTGTAAATCTCTCACTATGCACCTTTAAATTTGAGAATAAATTTCACATTGTTGTGCGGTAAAATATATGTGTATTATTGCCTTTTTTCAGAACAGCAGTACATTATTAAGCCCACTACGACAAATTAGTGATTTATGTTATGAGGCTATACAAATAAAATTGACTTGATATAACTTGACTATTACTTTAGTATTATTATTATTGCTGTTGACTAGATTAGATGTTATTCTATTGCTGGGACAGAGGGAGGATGGACAGCTTTATCAGTGCGTCCAAATATTTATATATTTTTCTAATTTTATTTAATTTGGTTTCTCTCTGTAAACCCCTTTTTTGAAAAACATGGAGGATTTCTTTATTTACTAATGGAATTTGCACTGTAAGTATAATTGATATAGCTATGTTAATGTACAGGCAAAAAAACTTCAATATGGCCTTTAAGAAAAAGCATGTAGGCTACACTGAAAACATCCTTGCTTTGTTAACTGATATTATCCTTAAATAAAACCCTACTGTCATAGCCTCATTGCCTTCTTTAACACACTGTGACTTTCTTCAGAGTACATTCTTAGAGATATTTCCACAAAACTGCTCCTGTTGATTTAGCAACATGTTCACATCTGCCAGTGAGAATATCTCTGAGCTTCAGAAGTGGACACCACCAGCAAACAAAAACCTTTTTAACAGCTGCTGCATGTCAAAGTGGCTGACATCTGTCATGACAGTCAAACAATACTGAGCCTCCTTTGCTGCAAACCTGTTGCCGAATGGAAAATATAAGAATTTGTGTTACTGCAGGTTGTGATGGGTTAATTTCAGTCTCATCATCTCAATATTTCTGCCACTCCTTCTCTTCCTCTGGCTGCCCTCATCCTCCTCTCTGCACACCTCCTCGTGAGCAAAAGCTGCACAAACATTATGTAACTAAATGACCAAATGACTCTTAATTTTTTCTGAAATCCTCAGATTCTAATAAACACGTTTAAGTCCAATAATCAAAATAAAAAACTGAAGACAAAGAATTGCAACTGGGAAGTTGATGCACAGCCAAACCAGACATCAGGCCTAAAAGAGGATGGTGAATACATACTTCTTCAAGGTTTCATAAAATACACTTCGGAGATCAATTTTTCAATGCACATATAGACACATAATTTAATAATTTCATGAATCAGTATCATTGTTCACATTCAGGCTTCATCTATTATCTGCATCTCAATTAAAGAACTTAAACTAACAGAAATCTGGCATGTGACTATGCTTTCTTCGATATGTGATATATGTCTATCCCAGGTTGACCCTCAAACACAAAGAGCAGCAGTATAGCAAACAATGACAGATATGATCAGAGATGTTCTTTTTTCTGTTACACTTTTCTGTTACACTCTTTTTAAGATAGAAAACACTGTTTGTTCTATATTAATATAGTTGATGTATTTTTGTTAATTTGAACGTCAACAGTAATCTTGAAAATATCCAGATTAAAGGAATTAGCACTGTTGATATTTTCATTTTTTATTTAAAACATGCAATTAATGCATATTAGAAAATTAGAAAATTAGAACTAGAATTAAATATCTTATACTATAATAATAAATTGTAATAATTTACAAGACAGAAATAATAAAGCGAAATTTTAAACTTAACCACACTTGACATTTTGGTACGTCGTTTCCCTATTGATTTCTATATATGGGAAATAATTATGCAATCATACAAATCTGTGCTCAATTAGCGCTGTGGTGGGTTTGTTGAAGGAGTCTTCAGATAAATGAAAAGGCATCGCTTTATTGCAGCGGTGAAGTCGAGCTATGAGAAATGTTCCTGTGGATGATTAGGCTCAGTGGTCCCGTTTGAGGTGGTTTAAAAGCCTCCATTATGGCCTGCAACGAGCTTAATGGACTTTAAAATCGCATTTTCATGTTGCATGTGACTTATAATATGTTATGCTCGCGGACGTGTGCCACAATATCAGAAAAAATGTGGCTTTGATGCGGTTTTGGTTTGGAGATGATGCATGTTCAAGTTTGGGCTTAATGAAGTGGAGTTGAAAAATGAGTCGCGGATTAGTGATAACGCTTTTCAACATTTTATCATTATTATTATTATCAATTTATTTTACATTTGAAATACACTCAAACGCATACTTTTGAACGTCCAAATTTAACTGATTTCACATTACATGTCCATCCAACACTGCCTGGTCTCTCTTTTTTATTTGACTAAGTATTCCCACTGTAGCCGGCAGTTAATATCTCAAAATCATACCAACCACCACAAGTAAAATTCATCCAACTACATCAAGCAGGTCTGCTCGCACAGACAGCAACGTAAGCGCAGAAAAAAGCCGCTCCGGGATGGAGGACTATGGATAAGACTTACCGACACACTCGTTGGCCTCCCTGGCTGTGGCTCTCTGCCACGGTCTGTCGTAGTGGAAAGGTTTGCACCTGTCGCACTCTGGTCCAGCGGTGTTGTGCTTGCACTCACACACCAGACTCCCATCCCGGTCCTTTACGCACCGAGATCCGTGCCCGTTGCACTTGCATCTCCCTCCGACCTGCAGGTCCGACACGGCGTAGAAGTACGAGTCCCGGGCCAGTTCCGAGTCGTCCTCGTTCTCATCACCAAAAGTGTGCAACCGGCTGAAAATTACTTTAATGTCGGTGGCAGTAACCCAGTCCTGCAGCACCGGCGAATTGTCGAAGTCGTGCGCCGAAGGTCTGCCGTCCAGTGTGCTGAAGGCGATGAGCCCGCCGGTCAGAGGGTGCATGTCGGTGTGGGAGTCAGTGCAGACGGCCTCCTGTTCGTTCTGCTTCGTGATAACGGCCCTGTTGGGCTTGTTGTACATCTTCCTGCACTGAGCCGAGTAAAACTGAAAGGGTACCCAAGTTTTACCGTAATCCATGGACTTGTAAATAGCCATGGATTCAGGTCGAGGCGAGCAGAACTGCAGGCTCACATATGTGACCTCAAACTTCTTGCTAAGGGACAGAGTCAGGGTGACATTTTGCGGGTACTGGATGAAGTTCTCGGACTGCCAGCAGGTGAGGTTGTGAGGGTTGTTGAGGTCCGTCAGGTACGCCGGTGGATGGTACTTCTTGGGGTCCGATGCATCGCAGGTGTGACAGTTTCTGGTCCTCTCGTCTACCTTGTCCGCCGATGTCACCACGCAGTAGCGGCTGGGCGTCTTGCCGCAGGTGCTGGACACCTTCACTTCCTTCCCGAAGGCGGAGTTGACGAAGTCCGGGATGCAGCGTCGCGGGTTGCCGTGCTCGTCGTAGCAGGGGTCCGGGGGAGACGTCTGCGCCGCGAACAGACTCATCCCGTAGCCGCCGAGGGCGCTCCGGCACGACAGGAACACGGTGAGCAGCACAGTCAGCACAACATCCACAGCCCTTCTCATGGTAGGTCCTTCGGTCCCTAAGTGTCTCTGCCGCTGGAGGAAAGAGGGAAGAAGACAACAAGCATGTGGGAAGAGAAAGAGAGAGAGACAAGGAGAGAGAGAGAGAGAGAGAGAGAGAGAGAGAGAGAGAGAGAGGAGAGAGAGAGAGAGAGAGAGAGAGAGAGAGAGAGAGAGAGAGAGAGAGAGAAAGATAGAGAGAGAGAGAGCGAAAGAGAGAGAGCAAAGTTTGGTGATGACAGAAGAAGAAATGCACATAAATTTAGGCTGTCTGCAAAAAAAAAACCCAAACAAAACTGGGGCAACAATTTGTACTTGACTGTGATATAAAAGTCAAATTCACTCACAACACACGCATGTCAGTTTTGTATAATTTCTATAAAGCTCACTATACCTGAGGGTAATATAATAAGATGTCAAAATACCGAAGACGGTGGGCTACTTTTTTCTCTATGACGCCAATCACAGCTTGCCCTGTTTTATTTGTTTCTTCAAATCTCCTGCGTAAAAATAAAGGAGCGGCTGGATTTAAGAGTCGCTAGTGTCCTTATAACAAGTCCCACTCCTCCTGTCGGTCTTTTCACAATCTCTCTCTCTCTCTCTCTCTCTCTCTCTCTCTCTCTCTCTCTCTCTCTCTCTCTCTCTCTCTCCCTCTTTCTCTCTCTCTCACTCTCTCTGTCTGCAGAGTAAAGTGAAGGACACGGATCTTTCTTGGCATGCAGCTTTAGGTCAGCTCATCTTGAGGGGGTGACACCAGGCGGAACAACGACATCCACTGGCGGCGCATCAGTGAAAAGATTGACTGTGAGAAGTACTGCTGGCCAGAAAGACAACAACTGGAGTAAACACCTTCACCTGAACGACAACTGATGAAGTGATAATCGTGCACTAATCTATTCAATATGATGCACAGTAGAGCACATTATGCAAACCAATATTAATGGACCAATATACAAATTATGAGAATAATTATGATTGCAGTTTCCATAATAACAGCTGTGGTGGGTTTAACTATGTTTTGGGTATTAAGTGTTCTATTTTGTAATGATTGCTTTGCGCCAGCAATTTATAACTAAATGTAACTAAATTATACTTGATATTATTATGAGAGGATTATCAGAACAAAAGTATGTCAAGTCTAAATGTCTGTGTGTTAGTCATCTAAATGAATTAAAGTGTACATAATGTGGAAGTTTGTTTACTTTAAATGTAACTTAATCGACCTTATTATGAATTAAAAGCTGCTTTTGCGTCATGTGAAGCAGGGCAGATATTGACAGGGCAGCAGTTTAGTATTCATTCTGAGTTTACTCTTATGGAAGCAATAGCAGGCTATCATGAGTCCAGATGTGACACTTCTATTTACATGCAAACAACATCAGGTCTTATGAAACATTTGAAGACCAGATGTCACTGCATTGTTTTGCAGGGTACATCCTCCCACTGATGTCGCTCTGTTAAGGCTGGTTCATGCAGTCCATCCTGAGCGAAGCTGCGGCTCCAGGAGACCTGTTGAATACTGGTAGCAGAGGTAGCAGCGCCATCTTGTGCCAGTAAAAGGAAACACCAGCTCAGCCTGTGCAGCGAAGCAGTGTCTGCTGCTTTTCCAGACGGTGGAGGCATAACGCCGTTTATTGACTGAGCATGAAGAAGATTGGCTGCAGCATATCTGAATTGCTGGAGTGGACTGCTGATCTGAGATAGGCTACGTATAATAGTACTGAGATTTTAGAGACTTTTTATTTTTAATAGTAACAATCTTATAGATCCTAAAGTGGTAAAACATAGGCTCAGTGTAGAAGAATAAATTAGATCTATTGCAGAATAATATTCTTCCATGCTGCATGTGAGGTTGGGCAGCTTACAAGACTGCCACTTATAACGTTCCTTATCTTTAGGTTTTTTCAAATGTTTGTACAATTTTGGGAAATGTGGGTATGGGGGCACAAGGTAAAGGTTATATGATCATGCAAATAATGAACTACAAAAAGTGTTTAGTAGTGTTTAAAAGAAAGGCAAAGCAGTCAAGCAAGCACTGTCAAATTCACTCTTAAGCAACACAGGATCACTATGTTTTTGATTCCACACACACACACTAACGGTTGCTATGGTTCAACACACCAACACGTAACAGGAGCAAATTCTGTTTAATTTTGTGAAATGATAACACTTCCCTTATCTGGAAAGCATCTACAAATGGGGCTGGCAAGGCTCACAGAGAACTTGAATAAGAAAAGTGAATTACCCAGAGGTGAAAACAAACAAAAGATAAAACAAACTGCACTGGAATTCTGGGCTGGTGTGTAATGGTCAACATCACAGCCTTTTCAGGCATATACATTTCAAAAGGACATGATGAAAAGCCTACACACATAGAAAGCTTTCTTATGGTCTTATAACACGTTTTTCACTTCAGATCTTTCTTTCTTTCTGACTATCTGAAGTTGTACTTCTTGATTTTCAATCAGTTTGCAACTCTGAACAATTGTATCTAATTTTTCCTCTTTGTTCAGGATCCTGTTCTTTGCTTACTTCCCCCCTGACTTCAGTCAGTACAACACTGCCTTTGTGTTTTTCCTAAATTTCAACTCACTGGACTTAAAAAGAAAAAAACTCAGCCTAGCTTGGTTTTTCCGTCTTCTGCATTCACTGTTGTTCAGCACTTTTTCTGTCAACTTATTCTTTTTTTATCCCTCAGTGCATCTATCTTCTGATTGGAAGTTAGAGGTCTGGCATAAGATCGGAGGACCTTCTTGTGGATTGTAAGATGTTAACTGCCAACAAGTCACTGAAGAGAGAACGGTAGGAGTGACATTTCTGAACATTTCTGAACACTCTGAGATAGATCAATTAATTGAATCTTACAATGAATACTTTACCTCACTCTTTTACATCATGAGACTTCGTATTTTCATACTTGGCAAATACTGTATCATCAATTGCAAAGTACATTGAATAATTTAAGTTGTTATTAAGTTATGAAATACATGTTATGTATTTGATGATAAAAGATTGATTCCAAACTGTAAAAAGATGTTATCTAATGACTATTTATTGCATCTAATGCCTTCAATTTTGTTAAATCGCGGTATTTTATATATTATTATCACAAACAGGTAATTGAATTTGAATTATAATGTTCAAACACTGTAGCACTAAGTGACGTTATCTATATGTGTTTACTGTCACTGTTTTGTATGGCTTGCCACTACATTTCCCTCCCCTGAAGAGAAGGGGAATTCACAGTCACTGTAATACATGAAATGTAAATGACAAGCAAAGCAGAAGGGGGAAGTAAGATTAGTGTTTCCCTTAGTGAGGAAGATGTCAAGAGAGCAGATGAGGAATATGGACGTCACAAACTCTGTGGAAATAAATACCAGGGATAATTTTATTAGTTATTTTACACACAAATTGATATAAAAAACACACTTTATATTACTTCATATTTTCCATAAATAACTGCATATTATTGCTGTTACAGTCTATTATTGTTATTGATATTACAGTTTGTTAGTACTTTATTACAACTGGATACAAAATATTAAAGGACAGTTAATGGATCTTGTTTGTTTATTTGCAGTGTGTAATTGAGGTGTTCAAAGTTCGAAGTTGTTTTTGTATATGCACAGCAACAAAAAATACAGTACTGCCAATACTTGTCCATCTTTAGAAAATATTGCACAAAGTCACTGCACCCGAACAAAGACACTTCACTCTGAAGTGTGAGAATAGCATAAAAACAAACACGTCAAACAGATGACTTCCTTTTAGGGGCCAACATCCCTTCAAAATCCACATGCAACCTCTCAAACATACACGAAACAAACAGACACACACAAACACAGGTCCCACCTATACACTGCCACACTCACACACACACACACACACACACACACACACACACACACACACACACACACACACACACACACACACACACACACACACACACACACACACACACACACCAGCAGCCTTCCTCATTGTACTCACATGCACCTAACTCATACACTTCCTGTTTGCTGTGTTTGTGAGCCGTGGTGTGTGAGTGAGGCACAGACGTCTTTGAGTGCAGCAGAGAGCAACAACGACTGATCTCACTCCTGTGTTTCACTGCACTGTTCTGCCGTGCCCAGGATGTGGGTTTGTCTGTTAAACCGTGATGTTTGTGGTGAATGAATGGCAGTGGTTCTGAGCTGGAGATACTTTGGCGTGTTGGACTCTTAAGACAAGAACAGAGGCTATGGATGCAGGACAGTAAACTGCAGGTAAGACAATCGATGCAGTAATAAGTGTAGTTGAATGGTATCTGCACCCTGCTCTGTGACCTCAGATGGAGCCAGCTATGTGATGAGCTGTGGGACATTTGTCTTTTACTTATCTAACTGATATGATGGTATGTTATCATCTTGGGGACTCTGGAGCTGGTTTTGTCAGAGTCAACTTACATGTCAACCTGTTTTTTTAGACTAATTTAAATGTTTTTTAAACATTATAATATCGGATCATTTCTCTGCAGTGTTAAAACATTAGGCGTGTGTTTTCTGTCAGAGGAGCTGATGGGCAGTGTCAGTGACGGGAAAGGCAAGGCTGTCCCTCTGTGAACTCATAGACCCCCACTGTGATAGCAGTTTGGGAACTTCTGCTTTTTTCAGATGCTCTATGTAATTCATGCTTGTAATAAACAGTGTGGAAGTAGAGACGCAGAGGCACGTGTTAGACAGCTAGACGTGCCTTGCTTTAAATGTCTGTGCCTGTATCTGTAAATGGGAACAATAATCGATAGATCCTCTATTGTCATTGTCACCAGTACAACGAAATGTAAAAGTGCTCACCAGTCAGGCTTAATTTAAGCCAGTTAGATATGAGATACCTGAATCAGAGCCTTAAACTGCAGGATGAGAAGGGTCCATGCTGCTGTTGAGGCAATTGCAGTGAGTGGTTGGTTTTATTGGACAGGTGAAGTTGAAATTGATTTGATTATTTAAATGTTTATGAAAAAATGTATAAAACTTCATAAAATGACACATACTGTTAACTTTGTATTAGGTTTTTCATTGATTTGTAAAGATTAAAAAAACAACTGTAGCCACTGAAAAGCCACAACCAGCGATGCAAGCAAAGAATCCAGTAACAGCAACTGTCCCTGAAGCATTCGGTCTATCAGTGGTCTGTGAGGGCTCCAACCCATAGAAACACAACTTAGCCAATGCCTGAACTTGTCAGCCACATGTGGATTATAGGCACCACAATCATACAGTTGGTGCTTTTTCTAATAGCTGAGCTGGTGCTGGAAAATCACTTTTAGTCATAACCAGTGATGTAAAGGTAAATGGAAATGGCTACCCTCAGCAAATGTGATATTAAAAATTAGTCCCACTACAAAAAAGTATATTCTTTCTTATTTCTGCTCAAGTTTCAAGTCAAGTCTCAAATCAATCCAGATCTCCAGTCTTGCCAGAGTAGTTCTAAAATCAAGTTACTTGTAGTGAGTTCTCATGAATTGCAAGTCAACTGGATGATTTCAAGTCTCTGAGTGGTGACTATTATGTAGTGTAAATTACACAGCATTAAAAGATGTGTTAATCCTGTTATTTACATAACTGGGACCAAGTTTTGACAATGCACATAACAAATATTCAGGCATGTGGATTTGCCTTTCACAGCAGTCAAATTTACATCTCAAATCTACAGCAGTCTAAATATTTGTATTATTTCTTCCAAAAGACTGTATCCTCAGGTAAACCACATCAATTGGGTATACACTATGTGTAAGGATTGGGAAAGGGTAAATTTGATTCTGAAAATTGAAAGTTGGGTAAATTGTGGTTTGACTTATCTCTAGCCATGATATACACTGCCTTATATTTACCACAGCAACTTTTTTTTTAAGGGCTGATCCATGACATACAGACAGATGACAAATTAAAGGAAAAAGCAACATAAAGTGTCTTAGTTAGTTGTTTGGCCACCTTATGCCACCAGAGCAGCTCCAGTGCTCCTTGTCATTGATTCTGCAGTCTCTGAACTCTACTAGAGGGATGAACACCATTCCACCAAAATATATTCCCTCAATTGGTGTTTCCTATGCTGGTGGAGAGCACTGTCCATCAGGTTGGCCCAAAATCACCCATAGGGGTTCAGCTGGGTTGAGATCTGGTGACTAAGAAGGCCATAGCCAAATACCATTACCATATGTTTGCATCCTGCCTGTCTGACGACAGACTCTTCCTGTGCAACCACAGGAAGGGATCATGTATTCTTCTTAGAAATTTTCAATTTCACAATCAGCTTGAATACAAACATCTCCTCTTGTTGAGAAATAAAAACTGTCAGAGTAGCAGTCATGTGTCAGACATGATTTGAAAAACATTGGAGATGGGAGACTTTGACAGCTTTTATTGTTTACCACAGTTATCAGATATGAAGACTGTAGGTTGTCACAATGTGCATGTTTGTGTTTTTTATGTCACATCTAGCAGAGGTGACTGCAGTATCCCAGTGCAACATTGTATGTTATTCACAACTTTGCTTCCTGTTTGTATCTTCTATCTGTGTCTCTGCGCTATCAATAAGATCTTCATCTTCACCTTTACGCCACATACTTTGAGGTCAACACCCTTGTTTGTGTGTGTGTGTGTGTGTGTGTGTGTGTGTGTGTGTGTGTGTGTGTGTGTGTGTGTGTGTGTGTGTGTGTGTGTGTGTGTGTGTGTGTGTGTGTGTGTGTGTCTGAACAATATGCATCAGTGCACATGCACAACCCACCTGAAACTACAAAAAACATTCAGTGATGTAATCCTTAAAGTACCGTACACAAAATGTTTTCCCCCATATCACACTTAAACTAATGTAACAGGGCATGCATTTACATTAGATATCTTCATCCTCATTCTATACTGGATGACATAATGTGATGTTTGTGTAGCAGAGCCACCACTGGCTCGTTGTTGTTTGGAGTTAAGTGTGATAACCTGATATTACTGCATCTGATATTTGCATTTGTCAGTTTCATCATATGTTTATCAGTGTTTATTGAGGAAGTGAAGGTCAAAAGTTATAAAGACTGTCTTTCTGTTCTCCAATTGACAAAATAAGCTTTGTGTTTGGTGTCATAGTCAAGTGCACAAGGGCAGATTGTTCCTATCTATATATATTTTTCAAGCTGACACTTCCTTCTTGAATCACGTCTACACAGTTGCAGTAAAACCTTTATTCTAGACTTGTTATGAGGGTGGAATCATCATCATACCAAATCACACGGCATGCAGAAAACAAGGCTTTAAAAAGGGTATTCCTGACCTTGGAAACAGCCGTTGACAGAACAGTTTCACTTCTCGGAGAAACTTATGGTACTAAGAGAGAATGGAAATTTGAACATCCATAATTCCATGACAAGCAGGCAAACTCCATTTTTATAGTTAATAAATTGACCCTAAGGTGAGACTGCTGTTTCCGAGGCCAAGAATGAACTTTGATGCTCATCTGTGAAACATCAATTCTTGGCACTAGCAAATAACGAATGCCCTGGTTATGTTAGTTTGCAACCCACCATGAGAGATCCCCTCCGTCTGAATTGTAAGTTCCCACCGGTAGCGGTTGTTTGAACTAAAGGGAAGCACTTAGTTACAGTAGAGCTTTGGAGTTGGACCACTGTTGTTTCCTAAAGCCATAAGAGACCAGTTCACATCCAGTGGGTCAATGTAGAGAGAGAGAGAGAGAGGCGGGATATCAGCTCTGTCGGCCAGCAGAGGAAGACTGGATGTGAATATCAGACTCAATCAATCAGAGAGGAGGGGGGTCTGTAAAAATGACAGGCACACATACAGTACACACACATATACACACACAAGCTCTCCTTCATGGTCTGTGGGAGTATATCTGAGAGTCCGATCACACCACAACAATAGGGAGGCACCTGCTTCCTCAGCTGTGCAGGGAAGCTATCTTCCTGTAAGGAAGCAGTTGGTAATGGGATCAGTGGGAGAGATGGGGAGCAGCCTGTGAAGAGATGGAAGGAGAGGAAAGCTAGGACAGTATGAGAAAGAGAAAAAGAGACAGGTGGAGGTGGAGTTTGTCTGGGAAATGTCAATACTTGTAACACTTTCAGACAAGGAGCAAGAGGGCTGAGAGAGGTGGATAAACAGAATATAATATGAGGCAACGACTTGTAATGCATTTTGTTGTGGAGTGCATATAGGGTGCAATGATAACAACTATTGTTACTGTGACAAAATTAAATCTGAGAAGTCACCCTTAAGGGTTCATAGCTCTTATCTTCGGCTTTTCGTCATATTAGTTTCTAAACTTTTTCTAAAGTTTTAGTTTTTATGCTATGTAGACATACTATAACTTGCAGTGACATTGGAAACCCGAGACAGTATTGTGCCATAATGAAATCTGAGAAGACTATTCAGTGTCCTAAACATCTACCTGTGTCAGTGTGTATCTGTGTTCAACACAGTAATCATCCAACCATTTTACAACATTATAATTCTGATAATTTTGACAATTTTGGGTTTTTTTTCTTGATCTTGGCAATCATTAATAGGGGTAAAGTAGACAAGGATGAAAGAATGTAGTGTACTGGATTGTTTGGGATGTTATTTTGGCAATGTGGTCGATAGAGGAAATGAAAAAATGAAATGCTAAGAGGAGTTCACAAGAATCTATGCTTCACTGTGGTTTTACTGTCGTCAGGATTAATGGTTTCTTGCTTTGTTGGCATTAACCAGTCATGGCGGTGGTCCTTTTTAAGACATCTGTCTTTTTATGTTATGATAATGGTTGTTGTTTTGTGTCATGCGTTCTCTTAATTGTAGGTGTGGCTGTCAGTTTGTCTGTACATATAACCTGCTTTTGTTCACGAGTGCTTACCTGTTGAAGACGTTGATGATCAAACCACTGCATCAATAAACTTTTTTGTATATTCACAACCCTTCTTCCTTCAATTATCTGATCAGTTTCTATGTTAAATTCAGTGAAAACCCATTTCATGTTTTGAGATTATTCCAAATTGCTCAGCTACCGCACAAAAAAAACTGCTTGTTATTGTATGACTGTTGCAAGTTGCAACCCATGAAAAAGTGGAAGTGACCTTGTTGACTTTCAGGGATGTACTGCATACATCCTCTTATGTAACACCAGACTCATGCATTTGCAACACTTTAGCAGAGATCTACGTAAACAACTGTGATGACACTCTGGAGTTGGGATTGAATTTTGTTGTTAAAATCCCAACCAGTAACAGTACCAGTGATTCCAGACAGCTTTGCTTACTATATGTTACAGTGTTCAGCATGATGTTTTGCCAGTTAAATTCACGGATAGAACTGCTTACGTGATTAAATGAATATACAGGAGCCTTAGATGTATTTTGAAGCTTTTTATCTGCTTGTAATTGCGCTCACAACATTTAATCAATTAAGCGCATTCTTTATAGTAATTTTGAGTGCAAACAAAAAAGTACCTACTCTTACACCAGGTAAGGCTGTCAAATGTCTAACTTTTCTATGAAAGTAAAATAATTTTCACACCTTTGCAGCTTCAAACAAATGCACAATAAGGCAAAAGAGATAAAATGATGAAAAGCTAACCTAAGGTAGTCCACAGGACAATTACTACTACTCCTACTAATAATTTCAATTACAACCATAGCTCACTGTTCTAATAGCCTACTTTCACTGCATTATGCCACCTCATAAGTTCTTCACCTCTTTTATTACCTTTACATGTCTCCATTGAACCTCATCCTGGATGCAGGAGTCATCACAGCTCTGACTTATTAGTTCCTTCCACTCTCACCGGGCTCTCATCCAGCTCTTTGCATTGCTGACAATGACCGGAGCCCTTTGCAAGTATCCAACACGCTGGGCTCTATACCTCTGCTCCGTGCCACTGAGGACACCTCTTAGACACAATACCTCTCTGGGGAGGAGGGACCGCTGAGAAAAGGGCTACGTGGATGTATTGTTTAGATCTGGAGCTGCTGGTATTGTTATTGAATGGTAAATGTAAGAAAAGCAGGGAACTAGTGGGGGATAATTGAGCTTCATTCCTCTGGCCTCCTGAACTTGGATTTACATGAGCTTCCTGCCCCACTTCTCCACCGGTGATATTTATGAGGACATGGGTCAGATGTTAGTACAGTGTCGGTAGTGTGTACATACGTGTGCATGTGTGTGATATATGGACAACTGTTTGTGTAAAACATGTAACACACATTTTATGTTTGTGTGTTGTGTAGCTAGTGCCCCCTTTCTATGCTGACTTTTAGGTTGGCATGCCTCCAAAGGAATAGTTGTACATTTTGGTGAATATACTTTTTCTCTTTGTTCATGAGATTAGATAAAAGGGTTATTGCCAGTTTAGCTTACCTTAACATGAAGACTGGAATCAAGGAGAAACTGCAAGCCTGACTCTGTCAAAAAGATAACAAAATCTGTAAAAATGAGGTTAACAGGCAACCAGCAAAGACTTCATGATTCTCCAAATCAAGAAACAGTTTGGCACATATCATTTTACACTTATGTGTTTGTACAGGTATAATGTTAATGTGTTGTGGTTATTGTGAATAACACAAATATTGTCTCAGAAGACAAATAGGCAACACGCTTTAATTAAGATTCTATAAGCTAATTGGCAAGAGTTGCAGGAGAGAAAGAAAATCCTGAGGTAGAGAAAGAGAGAGAATAGGGGATTTACTGAGGACTGCACTGCAGTCTTGCCCATAAAGTGTAGCTCCCAAATGTCAAACTACTGCTTTAAAGTGTGTGTGTGTTAGTGTGTATGTCAGGCAGGGTTATTAGGTGAGTGGGCGCGTGTTAGAGAAAGTGAGTCATTCATTAACACTTTTCACTTGTTGACTTGTTTTTTTTTCTAGCTTGTATGTGAAATGGGGAATTTGTCACACTCTCTGTGGAAATTTTGAGAAGATGTAATCAAGCAAAAGGAGTTTGGTGTTTGATGTCATTGCTCATTTTTGTGTGTGTGCTGACCTCATTCTGTAACTTACTCTTGTTACAGATTTTATTGATACATAAAAATAAAAAAAACGTTTTAGAGATACAATCGGTGGTATATACAAAAGAGTTGCACAACCTCAACATACTTATATTTTCAATATGATGAATATTATGACCAGTAACAAACACAGACAATGCTTTTTTTCATGAAGACATAAAAGCCCATAAAAAGTACATTTATCTCACATTGATATGATGAAAATATGAATGATATGATGAAAATATGAATAATATAGCTAAAAGGAAAATGTAATTAAGTTTTTGAGCTTATTTATTCACAGACATATATAGCTACTGATGTTCTAAAATGGCAAATCTTTAAAAAGCTTTGTCCTCTTTTCTTTGGGGAAGCATTTGTTCTGCTTCTCAAATTTAGATGTTTCCCAGTATTTGTGCATACTCAATGCATTTCCGTGATAAACTCCAACATGAGGCAAGAAAAGGCTTTGAATATATATCAAGCAGCAACATAAAATAATTCAATCCTACACATTGTCACTTTCATAATTTTACTTCCATCATTACTTCCAGATCAAATCCAAAATTCAAAGATATGTGCAGTGTTTTTTACGTACATTCAAATACATGAGAGATGTTATAATAATGTAGTTTTGTTTGTTAATATATCCCATTGACTTAGATGTTACCCAAGCAGTTTCCAATACATGTATTCATATTTCATGGTCCAGCCTTTAAGTTTAAGTTCATCTCATCTTTTATCTAATCACAGGCCAAATGCCTCTTCCCACTCATCCAAGTTTTTGTGAAATGAACAATGTCATAAAATTAAATTCTCACCCAAAAACCCACCCCAACAACTAGGGACATTCTTTTCCAAAAAGAATATAAAGATAAGTCATTACTCAAAAAAAAATTGAGGAAAAATGAGACACTATTCATAGATTATGCAATGCTGTATTTATCAGTTAAGAATGGTAACTACTGCACCATCTGTTTTTATTGAAACAGTTCACTTGGTTAGAAAAGCAACTTTGGTTGTTTTTTTGGTTTTGGTTAGGGTCTCGGCTTTCAAACTGAGTCATTAAGCACCTGTCACTGAGAATGTTGTTTATCTAGCACAAAGACAGCACGATTTATAAATCTGACTTTCAGCTCTTAAAGTTACTGATGGGACGTCCCTGGTATCTCATTATGCGTACAGCTTAAGATGAGACATGCTCATAACAGAACTGAAACAAATGGCCACACCTGGGTTGTCCCAGTCAAATGCACCGATAAACAGAACGTTTAAAGTGAAGTTCAACACATCCTAATGAGTCAGTGGTGAAGATATGATGCACTAACGGTGTTATTGTCATACTTGAATGATACGTTTGACTACATGCTCTATGTTTTACAACTTTGCTAAGAGGTCATACAGATTTTAAATCTGAAATCAGTGAGGCTTTTTTTTGTCTTTTACCCGATCATTACAGTCATATTGTGAAAAATTGTGGGCTTGTTTTGTTTTGGCTGAATTTTGCTTTCGAAGCTTGCTAAGTACTATTCAACTCAAGAGTTTCAATAAGGCTTGTGTGTGAAAAAAGCTGTTAAACTGTCATTTCTTCTTCCAGTTTTTCATGGTTTAATCTGCAAAGTCAAAACTAATGGCTAGAAGTAGAGGTTGTTGTTGTACGATTTAATATTCCAAATATGTAACAGGACCTGACAGCGTCCAATCATATGTTTTGTACTGCATGTGATGTTTAAGGAACTATGGAAACAAAACAGCAATACAAGCAACTCTGTGTCTGTTTTTCCTTCCCCTCAGAAATGTCCCTTATGGTTTGTGTATCTTCTTGGACTCATTTTCATACTTAACATCTAATTTGCCGTCATGCAAAACAGACATGATAACACATTCTATCCATGAAAAGAAAAGAGTATTTGTTTGTGTGCATGTTAGTATGCATGCATACAAGGAATTTGGACTTTGAAGATAATGTTATTCAGAATAAATGAATTGTGGTATAGAGTTATGTATCTTGTTCTGATGCTTAACATCAGCTCTCTTTACTGTCTCTCTGCAGAACCTGAGCCGCAAAGATGCAGCACACCTCGTGTACAGAGGACAGGATCCAGCACGCTCTGGATAGGTGTCTGGATGGGCTTAGACAAAGCCCCACAGCAGCGCATCACTGGAACGGTAAGAGCTATATCAACAATGAAGATCACTGTGGGGTTTTTGGTTGTGCTGCAGAGAGTCGGGACTAGTCGCAGACAATGAAACATGTATGTACAACTTATTGCTCCCCTGCATTGCTATAATAATGCTAATTGAAATGCTGTAGAAATTATCTACATTATCATCTCTGAAATGAGAATTTAATTAATACAGAGACAGGCTTGTTTTAAGCTTACCTACAATGCATTATTCATTTTGTCCCATGTTTTATTAAAGATACACATGAAGATCAGTTTACTTGTCAAGAGGAGAATTACTCAGCCAATGACAAAAGCTGAGCAATATCTTCTGTGTCTCTGAACGGAACTGTTCAAAACCTAAAAGAATCAGCGTCATCTCAGATTGGAGACTTAAAACATATGCAAATAACAAATTGGAAGTGCGGAAAACGTGGGCATTTGAAAAATGCATTGTGGATTCAGTGTTATTTGAAGCTTGATCTATAGCCTGGATGTGTAAGACCTTGCAATGTTAATCTGCTTGCACTTTCTGATAAACCAGCCTTTATAAAGGGTTTATAAGAATAGATTAATGGATTGAGTACAAATGAATATGTTATTTACAAATGCTTTATTTAAAAAAAAATGTATAAGCCATTAATAGGCATAATTTTTGGGTTGCCAGGTTGTGAAAAATCACCATATCACCATAACATTTGCTTTATTCAATGCTTTAAGAGTACAACTCTGACGTACTGTTCAACCAGTGATATTATGGAAAGGGCTGCAGGGCATCTAGATGAAAATCCATTTATTAACATTTACTACCTACATCTTTAATTATTTTCATTTATGACTTATTGCTTCAAACCTGATTACTTAGAGTCTGTGAAACACTGACCCTTTATTAGTAACATTCAAGACCTGATGATTTATCAGAAAGTGTGAAACATTTGACCCTTTCTTAATTATTCATAACCATTTATAACTGCATAACTGATGACATACCAGAAAATGTGAAACATTTACAGTTATAAATTATTATAAAAATCACTGATAAAGGATTTATAAGGCATTAGTGGATCATTTATTAATGATTAAGTAAGCCATTAAGTTATGCTTATAAACCTTTATCATGGTGCCTTATCAGTGGTCATTTTTTTCTAAAAAGCCTTTTAAGAAGTTGGGGATCTGTTCCTCTATCTGGAGGCACACCAAAATCACATCATTCACTCTTTAGTCCAAGTTCAGGCCAACTTTTTTTGTTTTTTAGGCAAATTTTGTTAAATCAAAATATATGTTGTGTATTTAAGGTAATCTTGGTGACTTACAATAATTGAGACCAAACCAGCTCAGAAGCACGTTGATCACGCTGGTGGTCAAACCTGTTACTTTCTGTTTTTACGAACAGCAACCTCAATACACACATTTCGAAGTTTATCATCACAGTGCTCAACTTAAGCAGAAAGCAGTTGTTTGTTCTCACATTTTCATACACGAGCACCGAGTGTGATAGACACTCGGCCAGCATACGGGGCATATGAGCTATAAGAGTCTGAGCTTGTTGTTGATGACACTGCTGCCGTAGGATCATCGGGGAAATGTGTTATTGGGTGCTGGAGGAAGTTGTGTGAATAGACACGACAGCTGGGAGGAAGTGGTGGCACCGACCACAGTGTGTGAGTGAGGCATCATGCGGCAGGAGTTACTGTGGTGCAGAGTGTAAAAAGAAGGCGTAAGATCAAATCGGCAAAAGCCTCCCGCACGACAATCATTGCCAGAGTGACATACACTGTACAAGCATCTTGTAGGTTTTATATCTGTGTACATTGAGATGATTTGATTTTTACGTTAAAACAAAAGTGTAATAGCTGAAGTTGGGATTTGTTTTTTGGGTTCCTTCCCCACCTCTTCAGGGATATATATTGTCTATGAATGTGATTACATTTACAGAATGTGAATTTTCATATAACTACTTCGTCAGTCGCCTTAAATATCAAGATAATCAAACTGACATCTTAACAGGATCATTTTAAACCTGCGGCTTAATTTGCAGCGCTGGCATCTTACCAGAATGAACTTGCAGTGTTCTCCAGTAAATACTCATGATGCAAATACACCTACAGTGTAACCTTTAAATAGCACACTGCTTTTGAGAGATGTTAGATAACGATCAGGATGCAAATAACTAGAGAAACTGACAAGTTCTTAGAAAACATTTCTCTGTATCCTGAACAACTGCTGATGTGTGACATTTCTTTGGAAACTGAACTCCTTAGTGATGCACTCGTTGATGCGTTGAGACAGAGGGATCAAACGGAAAGGAAGGTGCTTGTGAGGAGTCAGCCATCACTTTCAGTTGTTTTTGTGAGTGCGGTTTTAGATACTGTACACACAGCTCTCACCCGTCATTTTAAGTAATTTCTCCATTTCACACTGTAATAGAAAACTTTCAATCAGAGCTCAGTGAAACATCACCCTCTCAACCCTTTGGCAATGAATGGAAAAGTATCCAGTGAGTTTACTTACTTACTTACCTTTACCTTGCTGTATGACTTCATCAGTAATGAGCAGTGAGTCTGGTTATCACCAATTCATGCAAATTTCACTTTAACTTTATTTTATGTTTTATTACCAAAACAAGTCATTTTGGGGAGGATACAAATTATTTATTAAATCTGTTACAACAGGAAATTCATCCTGCCAGATTTGTACATAAACAAAAATCCTTACTGAAACATGGCATTGAACATACGGTAATAAAACACACCCTTGAAGTACAGCAGCACTGACAGTTACAGGCATTAAAAGCCCACAGGCTTTGCATTGGTTCATAACATTCTCAAACCCAAAGACAAGATTGTCTGACACACACCTCATTAATGTAGTGTTTTATATGGTGGTATTAGATGCACTTTCATTGCTATAGGCTCTGATTTTACAATAAGAGTGGCATGCTCCATATGAACAATTAAAGTTTAACATTGTTGTGCAGTTGTTTATGGAAATATCTTTGCTGTGGTAATATGCTGTAAAATGCTGCTTAATTGCATGTTCATTGGACATGAAATCGAGATGTGAGACGAGCAGTCAACTTGAGGTTCATTAAGATGTTATTAGCATAAGAAAGAGCTGGAAGGGTTAATTTATTTGGACAGTTTCTTTCGAATTCAAGGAATCTCTATGCTTGTTTGTGCAGTCTGTGTCAGTTTTCTACGCCTGTTTTAGTTGTTTGTTTCGTGTGACATTTTTGTTTTATGGTTTTCTTGATCAGGTTTTTTATAGTTCTGCTGAGGTCAGAATCTACACTTGCCACATGTAGTGTTATAACCGTAGCTAGTGATGTATTTTTAAATTGTGGGCCACATACAAGTACACACAAAAAACTGTGGTACTGGTTTTGTCTTTCAGTTTATCCTGTGAGAGTTTCAAGACACTCACTTGTTACTAGTCTGCAACAATAGGAAACAGCTCAGGGTGAAACTTAACTGTAATGCATCATTGTGAGTTGTGCCTGTGGTCTATCATGGAGAGGAATGGAGAAATGGAGTACAAAAAGAAAACATGTCTTGATCGGTGGACTAACCATATATACAGTGCATGACATGCTTAATAATATAATCTGCATGTGTATAGTCGTTTAAGTAGTTTAGTCCTTTAATCTATTCAACCCACTGATGTGTCTGTCAACGCATGCTGAGTGGCACGGAAATACACATAATTATATATTTTTTATATTAATATATTTTACACCTTTTTATATAATTATAAATATTTTTTAAAAGGCTTTAGCAGTAAAATCAGGGCTAAAGTAAGTTCTTCTGCTTTCAGGAATGTTTTGTGTTTGCTTTCCCTCAAAGTGTAAGCCTTTCTGGGGTGGAACATGCAACTTTTGTATCTCCTACATTTAATGTGGGGCTATCAGTGTATTTTGAACATGAACAGTACTTATATGAATCCACCTGTGCTGTGTTTCAGTACTGATGTGCTCGGCGGGTCAGTCAATGAACCGCTGGAGCCTGGAGGAGCTGGTGAAGAGGGACCCGGAGAATTTCCTTATCCTCTTGCAACAGATTATCAGAAAGACCAAAGAGGTGAGAACGAAAAAGGTTATGGCGAAAGAGAACATATTGTTTTGCTGTTCAAACATTGACCAAATTTGTGAATTTTGATCCTATACATATACTCCTCTGTTTCTCTCTTAATGTGTGTTCAGGTTCAGGAGCAGTGTCAGTATGAGCTGGTGGCTCCCCTCGCTATCATGTTTTCCTCCACACTACTTCAGGTACAAATTGTTTTTATGTTATTAAACACTTGAACCTTTCGTCACCTCTCAGTACCATTGTTCCAGATGTGTAAAAGCACTCTTTACTCCAAAGGCCAGTTGGTTCCTCATTTAAAACCACAATGACGCTTGTTTGAGGTGTTGCTGTGACAAAAGCTTGATGAGAACAATGGGATTCATGAACACTGCCTCTGTTTTTCAGTCAAACTGATTTGAATTAATATTCCTAAACATCAAGTTGTCCAGTAACAGTACACAAAACATTTGGATTAATTTATTAATTACAAATTAGAGAGGTTGGAAGTAAAGAAAAAACAGAATTGGATTGCCAGATCCAACACTAAATGTAGACAGGCATGATTCCGTATTTCAGGAACTGACAACTGTGGTTGTTTGTCATAAAGCCTGTAATACAACATTTGATAGTGATACATTGCATACACTAAATCAATATAATCTATGTAACATGTTTTTAACTGATTATGATATTAAGATTAAGCAGCAATGTAATAATAAACAAATCATATTACAACAAGTAAAATCATAATACATCTCTTGTGATGTTACAAATGCCTGTTATTGTACTAAATAGTTGTAATTTGTCACATTAACAAGTTATCACATCATCATGTTGCTCATGTGGATTGCATCACAGACAGTACATAACTGTCCACCAAACATATAAGAAATGTAACCCTCGTGCACTTTAAACAGGTATTGCTGCATCTAAAAAGAACCCTGCTGAAATAAAGTACCTGGTTTGTGCTTTGGTTGCAGACACCATACTGTCCTCCAGACACAGAGCTGCTGGAGGAAGCTATTGAGGTATTTCGCTGCTTCCTCACTTGGCCTGAGCCGTACTGCAGTGTGTGTAAGAACCTCCTCTCCACACTACAGCTGGAGATCAAGGCCCCAGGTAGATATAGAGTAGATGGTTTGATTCTGTTTAAGGTCCACTCTCTCTGTCTACATCTCTGTCTTTCTGGAATCACAAACATTCTTCAGACTTTTCTCGCTGTTTTTTCCGAGCCTTGTACTTGCTTCCCCCCTGTGGCCAGTCAAAGTAATGCATTCAGGATGTACCTGGGGACACTGTTCACATCACAGCATATGACAAGAATACGATGAGACTTCAGGTTGAACTGGGCACTTTTTAAAACTAATACAACATTATTTAAAAGCGGATGTAGTTTAGGTATTTAGAAAAAAAGCAGAAGCCACATGCGAACACCTAGCCTGAAATTTACTGTAAGGGTCAAAGGAAGTGCTATGAACACATCAACAGACTGAATGAAAACATTTGAAATAACTGAATGAATGAGACAGACATGAAGACAGAGTTTAAGGCGCTTTTTGATATGGGTATTAGTAGATTCTAGTCGTCTACTTGTTTAGTAAGTGAAGACATTTCTGAACACAACAAGCTACTTCAAAAACAGCTCTGATTTCCTCTGTCCATCAGCCCTGCTCAGTGGCCAACAGCAGAACATGTGTTCTTCATCTATGTGCAACTAGTCCAGCAGGACATCAATGAATAAAACTGTGTTCCTGTCTTGTCTAAAAGTAAAAACCCACTGAGAGATATAATACTGTCCTGTTTTTTCTATTTTTCTCAAAGGGATTTCCTTTCAGAGACTGGTGAGAGAAGAGCAGGGCCTCAACAGCTCCAGTCAGTGTTCCAAGACCATGTAAGTCCACACAACATCTGTGCTCACTGAAACGGTTCATACGCTGTGACAAAGCAATTTGTTATTGCCTGCAGAGGTGACATTACTGTATGTAATGTGTAATCAGCTATGTGAGGTTTTGTATACTTTCTATAGACTATAGATTATACTGTATATATACAATTATTGTGTTATACCATGAACAACTGTTACATTTCTCACATTTCAAGTGTGACTTAGCCAGTGCATCTTTACCTAAAAACTGCTGATATTCAGACCAATACTATATGAGTGCACCGCAGAGAACTTGTT
This sequence comes from Scomber scombrus, assembly GCF_963691925.1. Classification (NCBI taxonomy): domain Eukaryota; kingdom Metazoa; phylum Chordata; class Actinopteri; order Scombriformes; family Scombridae; genus Scomber; species Scomber scombrus. The sequence continues at coordinate 15,055,287 of NC_084971.1, read as the reverse complement.
TCTACCTTTTTAAGAGCTGTGTATTCATAACCATCTGTTTTCAGTCTGGTTCAGACTTTGTGTTGCCTCTGCACTCACGTTCCTTCTGCTTTCTTGTTAAAATAGGCCGTTTTGCTTTTTTTAAATACATATCGGTGGTTCACAGTAAGTTTATCTGATTACCATCCTTCCAAAGTAAAAAGAAAAACAGCACTCAGTGTGTTCAAATAAGCTGAGTTATACTACTTAGACAGTTAGCTGCTTAGGTTCATTATCATCAAAGACATCAAAGACATGTACAGTATATTAGGGTCTATATTCCTGTTAGTGCTGCTGAACACAGTGCACTGACAAAAAGAACTGGAGTTGGTCTCCGCCTGGCTGCCCACTACTCCTATTGGATGGGTCTATTACAGAGAATACATTTTATTTTAAATGTATGTTAGTGCTGAGAATTTCAAGAAATCTTTATCTTGAGCTTACTCATGACCTAGAAAGTCCCTTTTAGTCCCCTCTTCCACCTAACTGCCCTCACCACTGCCACGATTACCATGTCATCCTGTTTACTCTCTCTTACATACAAATTTGTGTAGTACATAGTTCACACATTACCACTGACACCATTTGTCTGCTGGCTGCAGGACTGTGCTGCTGATGAACCCGGGTGAGATTCCCGCTGACTTTCTCTCAGTGGCTGAGCAGCTTAGTCGCATTCAGCACTCACAGCAAGAGACCTACATTACCCTGATCAAACATGCTTTCCAGTCCACACTAAGCACCAAGTACCCTCTCCACAGTATCCACAGAGCCCTGCAGGTATGTTCTGAAGCTATGGACTATGACTATAATTTGTTAATAGTTCTCAAAGACAATTAAAGGATATTTTTTAATATAATTTTGTGTTAAAGTTTCTTTGTGGTATGGCGTTACATTATGGAATCAATACAGATATGAGTTTAAAAATAAATCTGACCTGTTTCTCTTGTTTGTATGCATTCAAAATGACTGAACTGCAAAAGACTTTGCATTATAGTACCATGTAAGTAATACCAATGAAATATGCAGCAATACTATATATTTGCTGTAAGCCGGAAGCTGCATTATATATTTAAAGAAGTTTACTCAAACCAATAAAGTGGGTAATAACAATACATGAGTCATGTGTCAGGACCTTTATCTTTGCAATACTAAATCATAAAATATTCTTTGCAGACAAAAAGCGTGAATGAATTGGGGGAGATCTACTCCATGGTAAGCAATTTCTTAGAGACAGCCGCTGCCATGAGTGACCCTCTAAAGGGCCGCAGTCATGTGATCCAGGGACTGGAGAAACTGAGGGAGAGGCTGAGAATCCCTGCATCCAATGGGCGAAAGTCTGATGGTAAGACGGCAGGTTTTATGGGGTATTTAAACACAGTGCTTGATGTTGATATACCAGTTTCTAGTTAATATTGCTCTGATGGGCTCTTTTTCTGTGTTTGCTCTTAGGAATGCTACAGACGCTACCACTCCCTACCGCCAAGTGTCACATGTTTCATTGGGAAAAGGATAACTTTGGTAAATCATTCAGTGACACTTTACTGATTCATATACATATACAGGAATTATCTTTTTGTTTTGAGCTGTTGAATATTCACTAAATTCATTTATTAATTAGTTTGTTTATTTGCACATATACAGTATTCAGTAGCATAAAACCAGACTGGAGAAATAAAACACAGTGACAGGATTTCAAGAAGCCACAAGTTTATACAGTTTACCCAATTTTAATACAATGCATATTTCATTTATTTGAGTAGCTTTTTGTTTCTTTTTTTCATCCTGTGACCTCAACCTTTGCTGCAAGAAAGATATTTCAAATATACATTTTAAGCTCCTTCCTTACCCTCACATAGCTTTTGGTCTGCGTATTGATTGTTGAATGTGATTGATATTTGTTTGTTTTGATTCCTTCAGATGTTCTGAACACCCTTTTGGAGCATGAGTCTGACAAACTGATCAGTAATGGGCATGCTGAGGAGGAGGACAGTGTCGAGATTGATGATGATGAGGATGATGAAGAAGAGGAGCAGGAGGAGGTGGAGGAGGAAGACAATGAAGAGGAGGAACACGGAGAAGAACTGCCTTCAATGTCAATTGTTCCTAATGTCTGCAGCGTCAACCATCGTGCTTCTACTTTCTCCACCATTTCCTCTGTGTCCACTGCCTCTAAAGACTCCATGTTCTCCACCATGTCTGTAGCCTCAGAGTCCTACGCTTCATCTCTCTACTCTGTCACTTCTGGAGTTGATAGTGACTACTTTGATGATTCTGATGACTATATCAGTTCCTCTCCTGTTGCTGAAAAACATTCACCAAAGTCTGCCAAAGCTGCAGCTCGTCTCAGCCAGCACTTGTACCGGTTTTTCATAAAACCCAAGAACCCTCGGTCACTGTATCGTGCCAAAAGCTTAGGAAACACAGAATCAAAAGAGCTTTCTGTGGTGCGAGAGCAACGCTCCAATTCTCTACCCCAGCAAGTCCTCTTGCGTAGTCCTGAGCCCCCACTGAATCCACAAAGTCAGACTCTCAGACATGTTTGCTTCAGAAGGAGGCCTATTCTCAGCAGCGATGAGGACAGTAAGAATACTACACTGAGGGTGGTTGTGTTTGGCGCTGATCATGTAGCAGGGAAAGTGGCCCGGGCCTACAGTAGCCTGAGAAGAAAGGAGAGTGCATGTCCACGTCTCAGCAGGGCCTTCAATATTCAGTTCTACTTTGTGCCTGTGAAAAGGGACCCAGCTACAGGGCCAGGGGGTCTGAGGTCTCCCAGTCCTGTTGTTCAAACTGGAACTCTAAAAGGAGCAGCCCTGTCTAGTGTGAGTGTAAAAATACTCCAACCAAACTTGTTTATAACACTGTATTTCCTAAGCTGAGTTGTACAGTTGTTTAGAGTAAAAAAAGGCCAAATTGTGACATACCAACAAAAGACCAATATCCCATATGAAAATTCCAGTATTTGTTTGTAATGGTTGCTTTTGCTCAAGCAGGATGGGGACAGTACAAACGACATTGCCCATCTCCTTGGTATGTTGGACCCTTGGTACGAAAGAAACACCCTTACCCTGCTTAACTTGCCTACCAACGTCGTCTGCCAGGTACAACCGGAACTACATAGCCTAACCAAACATAATCCAAAAGTCTAGCGCACACATTTAGAACGTGACCAACCTTCAGTTTCTCAACCAATATGTTCTCCAGAGAATTGTTAACAGTTTTAACAATGTCCATTTTTTTGTTTAGGTTATACCTAAATATATAATTTAACTCTATATTTATATTAAGTTTTACATTTTGTTGTTCTGCAGCAAACCTCAAAGACGGAGTCAGACTCATATGATGGTTCATATGAACACCGTCTACCCATCCTGGCTGAATTGGTCCTGTATTACTGCCGCCATGCTGCCCGGCCAGCTCTGATCCAGCTCTATCAGGCTGAGGTCAGACAAACTTTGACACAAAAGACAAACATTTGACTATTTTGTTTTCCCCAAGGACTAATATATGGAATAGAAATATAAATATTTGTCATAAGTTATGAAACTCTATTACAAACAAAATTAGTGACTGAGGATCTTTGTATTGTAGCTGACATTAGCTTGTGGAGAAAGGAGGACTGAAGTGTTCGTCCACTCCCTAGAGTTGGGTCACACCGCAGGAACAAGAGCCATCAAGGCCATGGGTGAGTGTAATGAACACACATACCAAACATGCACACAAATCCTAGCAACCGTGCCACAATAAATAGAATCCTCCCTAATTTCCGTGCAGTAAAATGCATCATGAGTTATTATGAGGTTGAGACTCCACTAAATTTATGGTTGAGGAACATCTGCTATTTCTATATCATGATTCAGTTTACTTCTACTTTTCTGGTTTCACAACGTCACCACCAACCCCACTTCTGATTTTTAATTTCCTTGGAGAAGTAAAACTTCAGTGAAGGCTGTGTACCCCTCATCTACATGAACAACCCTGTTTATTACTGTGGAAATGACTTTGCTTTATTCCATTACTCACAATGTTCTCCACACCAAGATTATCCAGTTTCTACCCTGGTTGCTATCTGTAAAAATGTGGATCACATGGATCACTTATGTGAATATGTGTGTGTGTGTGTGTGTGTGTTTTTTTTCTCATTGTGTAGGTGCTGCCAGTAAACGGTTTGGTATTGATGGTGACCGAGAAGCAGTTCCTCTAATGTTGGACGTGGTGTACAACAGGGTAAGATGCTATTTAAATCTGTTTACTGCCAAAATGTGTGTCCGAAAGCTGCATTTAAAAACAATTGTATTTATAAATACACCATCTTGTGGCAAGTGTCTTGTCAATTCTCTGAAATTCAATTGGTACTCAGTTATGGCCACTTCATCCAAAGGAAATGACACATTACAATTTTGTGACAAAACACAAAGGCTGCTAAAAAAAGAAAAAACAATGAGTGCCCTGTCCTGACAAAGCTAGAACTTTTGCCTCTGTTGTCCCTGTGCTATAAACTGCCCATAGTGGTATAATGACACTGTTTACTGATGTTATAATTGGTCCCAATCTGTTATCTATCTGTCATTAGATACAATTCCTCAGATTTTAATACTGTACCAAATTAAAAATTTCTGTAGGTGGACTTCAATCATAATAATTATATTTTTTCCTCATTTTCCAATATTTGATTGTTTTACCAAGATAGCAAGAGAAGTAAACTTATCCTCCCTGCCTATCTCATTCAGGTGGTGATTAGTGGGAGAAGCCAGTGGAAAAGAGAAACCAAAGTCTGTACTTCTATAAACTTAACCAAAGCGTGCAAGAATCCCGAGGAACTAGGTATGCTGCTGCCTCTCGCCATTATAATACATGATACTGAGTCACTGACATGTTTCAGATAGTGCTAAACGTTTAGTACACATAAGCTGTCTGGAGGTGTAAGTCAATTTTTTTCACATAGACTGAATTTTGATTGTGGTAAATTTAAATTAATCACTAAACTTATAGTACTGTGTAGAGCATATGACTGCTCCAGCTAATGTTAAATACAAATTCCTTGATATTTTCCTGTTTATACCTGTATTAGACAATGATGAATCAATTTCTGTCAGATGTGTATTTGTATTCATATTTAAATTAAAACGATCTCTGTCAGACTCGAAGATGGAGTGCCTGCAGCTCACGATGACTGAGGTCCTGAAGAGACAGAACGGTAAAAGCAAGAAGGGATACAACCAGGTGAGCTAGATGTTACATCAGTCTATCTCTGTGGTTTGTGGGATATAAAAAAGCGCTGCAGCAGCACACTTTCACAAACAACATCTTCTCTATTTGAAGATGGCGATCTTGATACACCATAGTTAGCATCTTAAACTCAGCTCTACTGAATCTCTCAGCTCACGTGTACTGAGATGAAAGTTTTTTTTAAACAGACAGTGATAGAACAAAAAGCCACAACACAGCCAGGAGTCACATCTGTTGTGCTTGTGTGTGTTTTTGCAGTAATATAATTTGCTCAACATTGTAGCGTAATCTCTAAACCTCATTTAGATTTGGATCATTGATTTGTTAATCATTGTGCATCTCAGCAAAATGTCGACCTATGTATGTTATTGATTTTCAGGTCAAGGCTCTCTTTACAACTCAGGGCCAAAAAGAAGAAAAAAACAAAACAAAACAAATAACTCAAACAATGAATATGAATATCACATCAAATGGTATGCAAATAATCAATAATTTTAGGTGCAATATATTTACTTTTCTGTGGTCCTTCAATTTATAGCAGCTGAGCATGACAGAGGTGAAAGTGGACAAGGTGCAGGTCAGCGGTGCTGAAAACACAACCTTTGCTGTATGTCTGGACCAAGATGAAAAAAAAATACTGCAAAGTGTCACCAGGTAAAGTAAAAGACACACAACACACACAGGAATTGAATGTATACATTAACAAAGTCTGGAAAAGCTGTGGTACACTACACCGCCAACTATTTAATCTCTCCAAGAAAATGAATTGTTCTGTCAAGTGTTGGTAGCCCCCCTAAACCGACTCATATACTTTCTTAACTTCTTTATAAAGTGAATTGAGTATCTTATGTCAGAAGTCACAACCCAGTCTCAGGAAACGTATATGAATAGAATGCACACATATTTACACCATCTGCCCACAACTGTGTTGTGAATCTCACCTATGTGTCTCTGTCTGTCCTTTATAGGTGTGAAATATCAGTGTGCTATAAACCTGACAGCACCTCTGACTGGAGGCTAAGAAAAGCCCGGACCTCCGCCCAAATCCAGCCTCTCAACCCAACCTTCTGCTCCCTCCTCTGCCTGCCCATAGTCACTTTCAGTGGGGCACTTCCCTGAGACTACTGGATTCTGGTACAGGTGGTTTGAACAGAAAGACTGTGCATATCGTAAGAGCTTCCAATGCTCTGACTGACTGACTGCAGAGGAAGTGTGCATAGGACATGTAGTTTTTTCATTTCTGCCTGGAGCCTTAAAGCTGCCGTGGTTTTGTTCACATTGGTGTGCTCAAATGTCCGTGGCACGCAACTGTTGGAAAACAGAAGGACTTAATCAGAGAAGGTGAAGAGGAAACTGCAGACCAGGCTGGCCTGTGATCGTTCGGACCGGACACACAAAGAACTACTGGAGATACAATAGCTCTAATGATGCTGAGTTCAGCTTCCTCTGTATAAAGCAATTATTCACTGCTGTGTAGGAAACAAGTTTCGGCTTTCAGGTTTCAGTTCTTCTATTCTTTTTGGCAGGGAAGTGGCCTTACCCACAGTAACAGCAGAATGTAAGCTGGTCATACAGGTCGAATCTGCAGAGGCTCAAGCAAGATGGCATCCAAACTGGCAAGACAAATATGTTGTAATAGACAGAGAAATGGATGTAAAAATGTAGAAATCATCTTGGAATCAAAGTCTCAGTTTGCTCTGAATCAGCCTACATGGACATGGAGGACCTGGTGGTATTTTGACATCTGTTGGCCAGACTGTACTATGTAACGGCTCCATTAGGGGTTATTATCAGACTATGGACACTATGGATTTAAATTGTAAATACTATGTTTATGAAGTATTGTATTGCATACTATAACTTGTTGTGTGTCTATTATAAATGTGCTTTTAGTGATAACATTTATCCTAAGGAGTTAAAATGAATCCACTGTTTAACTGGAATAATAAATATGAGCAGCAGGGGGCTCTGTTGATATTCAAGTTGAATTCAGTTGAAGTAAAGATTAATTTAACAGTCTTGAGTTTGTAATATTTTTTATAATGACTGTTATATAACTTAATGTGTAAATAATATTTTTACGTTGAAAACTGAAGGAACAGATGGAAAATACAAATTTGCCATTTTGGTGCTACAAATACATTCAAAAGCACTTCTTCCTGATTTATTGCACTTGGCATACTGTATGCTGTACACTGTATGCATACTGTAACAATGACATTTTTAAAAAATGTGTTTTTGTTTTGTTGCTGTAAAGGGAAGATATCCTGATCACCTGACTGAGACTGTAATAGTAGCACTGCATTTGTAAAAGAAGCACTTGAACATTTGAGTGAATGACTTATAGGAATATTAAGGTACTTTAATGTTCAGATAGATTCTCTCTACCTACATGCCTTTTCTGGTGAAAATATTGCAAATTAAATATTAATTTTCTAATTCTATGTCAATCATTCACACTATTGATACATCTCATTTCTTCAATAATAAATTTCATCTTATTATTATTATTATTATTATTATTATTATTATTATTATTATTATTATTATTATTATTATTATTATTATTCACATTTCTTCTTTATGTGCCTTCATTTGAAGATGTTCTGTATATTGTGTATATTACCAACCAGCAACTGTGAGAATATATTCAGTAGTATATTGTAATTGAAGTTTTTCATTTAACAATACATTTATCCTATTTTTCTACATGTCAGGGGAAATTAGTATTTACTTCACTCCACTACTTTCATCTGACAGCAATATTACCAGTAGCTTTGCAGATAAAGATTGTATGTCCAAAATGTGTAATCATCTTATAAAATATGACGTATTGTTATAGATTACACTAACCCCAACATAATATATTATGGTGTAAATTAAGATCACTTTACCAACTACAGCTTCAACATTAAAATGCTACTTCCACACCATTGCATCAGTCCAATCCAGTAATACAGAACTTTTAGGAACTATAAGATTCACTGAAACTGTTCTCAGGTAGGAAAACAACAGTTTATAAATACAAGGTGTGAGTGAGGTGTGAATGCTTGTAGGACAGAACAGGGGCAGCACTTTTACTTTTGAAACCAGTTCACTGATACAGTAATGCTTTTATACTTTGGCAAGGTTTCCCATTGAGGTATTGCTGCTTTAATTTAAACGATCTGAATACTATCTATCTATCTATCTATCTATCTATCTATCTATCTATCTATCTATCTATCTATCTATCTATCTATCTATCTATCTATCTATCTATCTATCTATCTATCTATCTATCTATCTATCTATCTATCGTCAACCTTTGGGAAATCTCTGATTGGTGGTTAATAAAGTAGTGACATGTTCAGTGAAATGCCATTGGTCGGCTGCATAAGTGGGCGTACTCAGAGGAGCAGCCTCACAAAGCACACAGTTGACAGGAGCTGAGTAAAGTGTCAACGACAGAGATGAGCTCGGTGGCGGCTGGGGTTGCTTGTACAACTTAATTGCAGGTACGTTTTCCCAGATATATAGAAATATTTCACATATAGTTAACTGGCTACTTACTCGCTGAAAAATTAATATAAAATACTGTTAACAGTAGCAATAATTGCACGTGATGAAATTCATGTTAGGCTGAAGTTTCTACGCGTGTAAACGTAACTAGTTGGCGCTACATTTATTTCCGTTTAAGGTGAAACTTTTTGAATATTTTAGTTTAAAGTGTTTTACTGTCCGTTTCTATATTAATTACTATATTTCTCATCAATACCCGTTTGTAATTGAGAGATGTCTATTTTTGCTGTTGTTCATGACTCATACCGTCTTAATGATGTTTACGTTTCGCAGTAATGAGCCACAGGCTATTATCTGATCGGTTACAAATAGAGTGTACCATGCAGATAAGATATATGTCAGCGGTTTGTTATCAGTCAGCACCTGATTGTTGCTTACCAGTCATTCCTTTGCTGCTGTGCTCTATCTACTGCCTCTTTTGAAGAAGCCTCTCTTTTTGTGAATGGGCTCCTTTACATGGAAGTGAGGCTATAGGACAAAAAAAAAAAAAAAAAAAAACACGTCTACACATCGTGCCCTATGACACGGGAAGAAACGAGGGACGGGCGTTTATTTGTTGCCCCTCCTGAGATAATAACAAAGGTTTGATAACAGTGCCTGATCCTATTGAAGCCCAATCTCTATGTTGTGTCTGTTGGGGTCTAAAAGCACAGCTGTATTTCCTCCAGCTTCCTTGTTTTAGATCAGGGCTTCCTGGTACCACTTGGTGTTAAGGGGATGCAGAGTGTCTCCAGTGTGTGTGCATGTTTTGTTTTTGTTATCATTTTAGTTATATTTATACATTAGTTTATATATTAGTAGATTATATTAGTCTCCATTATAAATGACGTTTTTGTTCATAAAATAAGCCAGTGATCATTTACATGCAATAACCCATTGTATGAAAATATTGTTCTCAGCAACAAGGCTCACATTAAATCTTTATAGGCCCTGTAAATCTCAAATGTTGACTAAATTAAGATGCCCACACCCTCCACTTTTTTACCCAACGCCCTATTAAAAACCATCAAAACAATTTTGATCAAAATCAGACTGGTGATGTCAGCCATTGGGTGAGGTCCTCCAGACAGAGACAACAAAGCAGTCATATAGTGATATTTAGGCCAGATTAGATGAATGCTGGTAATTAGGTTTTAGTAATTAGTAGTGTAGCTCTAGAATAATAAAAAAAATGGGGAAATTAAATAACATGTATAACTATAAGTAGTCTAATAATCAGTGAACTTAATCCAACTTCAAATGGAGAGGAAAAAGTCCATGTGGAGATGAGTCTGACATCCATTGTCATTTTAAACTCACCCTTACACAGTGATATCACTATACCCAGCTATCTTATGATTACTGAGTAAAATCACACAGCTACAATTCTTGGGATGATACAAACACCTACGATGAGATAATGCAGCAAAAATACATATTTTGGATAGTTGTTTAAGTGAGGCAGTGGCTGGAACAGATGCATCATATAACACAGTATTACCTTTGAAACAGCACCACAGCATCAGCAGAAACATAAATTATCTGTCTAACACGTCATTAGGCATTAGTTTAACCTCACAACCTCAGCATTAAATAATGATAATGAATACAGTAATTAGCTTCACACACAGAACACAAAACTGAAACTGTAATGACTGCTAAGTCAAAAAACAACACACATGTATCAAAATTCCTCTCATAAGTAAACAATGGCAATATCCAGCTGGAGTTAGAGTATGTTCATGTGAAGTTGGCGTTTTCTCATCTGCATTGGGTTCCTTTATATTAGGAACCAGAAGTCATCTGACGTATTTGTCTTAAGTTACTTCTGCAATTCTCAGTTCTGGGAGTTTCAACGTCTTCTAAGTACCAGGTCAGGTAGTGAAGGGCTGCAACTAACTGCAACTATTTTCATTATCAATTTATCTGACAATCTTTTTCTTGATTAATCAATTAGGCATTTGACCCATAAAATACCAGAAAATTGTGAAAAATGTCTCACACAGCTCAAGGGGACTCCTTTTTATTCAGTTTACAATCATATGGGACTACAGAAACCAGAACATTTTCACATTTGGAATCAGATCATTCTTTTTTTCAAAAACAATCACACAAAATAGTTGCTGATTTTCTGACAATTAATTAATTGATTCATAGAGTCATAATTGCACTTCTAAGTCAGTGTAATGTGTTTTAATGCCTACAAAGAGTTTTAATCCCTCCAAAGTTTCTCTTTAATTTACCAAAAAAAAGTCCTAATCCTTGAAGTGCATGCCGTTGTTTTGTTTTTAAAGATTTTAATTGGGTATTTTTACCTTTATTTGACAGTTGAAGATGTTGAAAGACAGTCACAGGAAACATGGGCAGAGAGAGAGAATGATATGTAACAAAGATCCAGGGCGGTCATTAAGTGAATGTTTTTAAGTTGATATTTTTCTTCATGTCGGTCTGTGGTTCAATCAGTTTTATTGTGCCACTCTGCTCTATGAAAGTCAACATCATGTGTCATCTCTGTGACCTTTCTATACAAAGACTTCTCAGTCCTTTATGAGCTGTCACCCACTTAAAAGCAACATTTGGACCCATTTTGTAGTGGTTTCCCAAAGGCGTTTCAAATAATCTTTGTTGTTGTTAATCAGTTGATCAACAAATGAGCCCGCATGAGGCCAGTGATGTCAGAGGGCCAGACACAGAGAATTAAACCTTTAAGGAAGTATCTGGACTTTGTTTGGAATGCTGATCTTCAAGAGGCATCTTGGAAGAGATGAGCAGAGGCCCTCAGGCTGCAGCTTTATGGTGGTTCCTGTTTCAAAACTGTTCTTCCTTACCACACTAAACAGAAACTCTGACAAGACTCTACAATTCATTCATTTTTAATTGTAAAATCAGCAAACAAACAAAGCTGAGCTGTGACATGCTGTTCATTGTGGTGCAAACACAAAGAACTGACAGTAAAGACTTGTTGAGTAATTTCTTCTGCTGTAGCGGAAAGCAACTCAGCAAACCCATTTGTCCCTTTTTCCCCTTTGGGTCTGAGAAGGACAGTAGTTTACTGTAGTTCAGTTAGATCAGATAGACGCCTCTATGTCTTTAGGCTGTGTTGACACATCTCAATTCAGTCAGATGACCTGATAAATTCAAGTTATCTCTTAGTCACTTGACATAATATCTTCTCAACAAAGTGCTCAGCAAAACCCTTCATACCAATATTTACAGTCATGCACAAGGAATATAAAGTGTTACAATACACTCAGTGTCAGTTGATATTTGTGTCATATTTTTGACAGTTACACAGTTTGCTGAGGAATCTTTGTTTTGAAAGTTAGACCACGCCACTATCCCATATTCCCGGACCCAACATTTTACAGTAAATGACAGCCCTGCCCAAACTTTTTGCAAAACACTCTTTATCCCACATACTGCAGCCTCCAAGATGCAGACAGCCGCAGACTCTCTTCAGTTTGAGACACCACCCTTTTGTTTGCCCTGTGAGCAATGAGAACATAAATGGCAACACTTCTTGGCATAGTCGGGTACCTGTGGTCTCCTTGGAAAGCAGTCTCCATCGTGGCTGAGGCCGTTTCATGCCAAGTATGTGTCTATTTGTGTTGCTGATCATGTCTATGTGACGCATTTGGTACATCCTGTGCTTTTACCAATTAGATCACATTACACCCAGTGACCTTCTCTGAAAGTTTACTGCGATGTTGTTGCGTTGCCTCATTATGCCCACACTGACTAAATAAGGTCTGCCGCGTGGTGAGGCTGACGATCCACAGGAATCCTCACATTTTTCTGCACACTTTTTTACTTCTTTCCTCGGCCTGTTTGTTTTTCCACACACGTCACTTGCAGAATGTCCAGAGTATGTGGTTGGAGAACGTCTCACACTGGGTCCTGTGCTTTACCGTGTGCTTTCTGAAGTAGGATTATTAACTATTTATATAAAGGCTTCCAGTATGTGGCATTAATGTTAGTGAAATATGAGCTGTATTGCACCGCACACCAAGGTCTTGAAAAGTTTAAGAGGTAGTTTTATAGCAAAAAAGTTAAATATTTGGGGGGGAAAAGGAATTCACCATTACTTCTTTCATAAGTGGCAACTTAGTGGAAACACCAAAGTCATTTAAGCTAAAGTCACAATTGCAGATGACTGAATTGCATCTGTATAATAAAAATGTCTTGTTTCTCATTAAGAGTTTTTAGTGAAAAGCATAAATCATTCATTCTTAATGTTCCCCACAGCTCTCTGGTTATTGACAGGCCTTCTGCCCGAGGCCACAACTGTATCTATGGCAACAATACTCTCTTTGTTCAGAGGTGTTTTTTTTATCCTCAACAAGAAGGGATTTAGAAGTATTTCATGCATAAAGAATGAATCTAATCACTATTCCAACACACTGATGGAAAATCTCTTCAATAATCTTTGCAACACACAGGATACACTCACAAGTGCTAAACTCAAAGAAAGCAGAAAACTGTTGTAAATTGACTATTAAAGCCCTTTGGTGCAAACATTGTATTTTGCAAATGAAAACGATTCAGTAGTGAGTATATTAATGCGAGTTTCACAAATAGTAAGCATCTTGCAGAAACTTACTCCTCATGTCTTTCTTGCCATGTAGTGTGTGTTGGTGCAGTATGACATTTCCCATTACGCACTGTGTGTATATGCGTGTGTGTGTACATGTGCGTGTCCATCAGCTTGCATGTGCCTTTGTGTTTCAACATAGTATTTGTACAAAACCTGACTGACGCAGGTTGCCTATTTCATCCTGAATGTCACACCCTTAAATGACCCATAATGGACCAATCGACCCAGTTCACACCATCACAGACCCCACAAGAGGTTTCATACACCCCCACACACACACACCCACACACACACACACACAACACACACACCTTGGGAAACACCCTTTGTATTGCTACCTCTTCCTATCCTCTTGCCTGATGGATTTAGCACACTATCCCCAGCAGCTGCATAAAACTTCTCCTTTGTTCATTCAGACCTGTGATTGGATGCTGTATTTATACCAACTCACCCAGTCATCACCTCTCATTGAGGTTTTTTTTTGTTTGACTTATTCACCTTTTTGACACAAATTTTGGCCATTAGTGTGAAAAATGTTTGCATGGCCTAGGGAGGAAATAATCCATAGCCAGTCAGGCCAGGCAGGTTTACACACATACACACACACACCAGTCCAAGAGGACTTCCTCACATTGTCCAGCATGTTGATGCAGGAAATCACTTTGATTGATATCCCCCGTTGCTCACACTAAATTAAAAGTTGTCGGTTTTAGGGTTTTCTTTGCAACTTTTGCATGCATCACACATACAAGCCACAGCATTAAGTGGTCTTCGCTGTCTTGGTTATATTGTTTCAGGTAATAATCAAAGTTTAAAAACATACTGTTGACAATACAGGAAAGGAAAAATCTTAAATGAACTTCATGATTCAATGTTTACCATCTGCTTATTAAACACTTCATGCACACAGATCCCTTCCAGACATGCATTTCCCCTCTTTAGAAAATTCAAATGCTGCCACTTTGTACCTTGCTTTTCAGGGATTGTCTGCTATATAATTAGAGGATAAACTCAGCTGGTGCTTTCCTCGCCTTTTCTCTATGTCGAGGTGTAGCCTATATGTTAAAGATGATGTGGCCCATCCATTTCAATTCACCTCATACTGTCCTAGGTTGGGGATTTCCAATCAACCAAAACGACACATGTAAGCCCACCCCCACTGTAACACCCTAAAGCACCACCTCTGTTTTGCAGAGAACGCACTTCCACACATCGCTGTCAGGTCCTTCCTGTTTTCTGAGATATCTGCATTATGCCTGAACGGAAATGAGCACTCCTGTTTTCTGTTAGGTTGCATTGTTTGAGATTTGTTTGGCTGACCACTGCCATGCGCTGCGGCGGCTGCTCACATAGGGAAGGTGTAGTTGGATGTGTATCGTAACTTAAACTAAGATCCGGAACTGATTCACATTAACCGTAAATAGTCAACAGTCACAGTGGAAGTTTGTTTCATTGGCATGTGGCCTTGGCACCTGTAATAGCATTTATTCTTATGCTCTGTTTGATCTGTGTAATTTGGCCGGTTTTATGTAGCAGGAAGGAACTTATTGCAGTAACTAAAAATAGCCCAGGGATTTTTCAGACTATACCTGAGCACTCCTGTGGATGTGTGTTTTATGTTTTAAATGATTGGAGAACATAGCTGAAAAATCTGAGTTAATGCTGATTGTTTCAGATTAGGCTATATGCTTTTTGCCTATGAAACGCATGCCTATCTGCATACAGTACACATGTGCAGTGTCAAGAAAAATTTGCTTTTCACTTCCTGTTGTGTTAAGGCAGTAGTTTCAGTTTAGATTCATTGTTTGTGGAATAAATGTACAGAAACGCCAAATGGACTTATTATTAAAATTAGTTATTTAAGACCGAAAACTTGACAAATTGTGAAATCGTCCTTTAATTTAAAACTCAATGCAATCATTTTGCATTAAGAAAAATTTAAATTTGGACTACCCTGCAGAGCCTTCGGTGAGCACATCATAAATAACTTGCTTTCTGAGAACAAACCTAAAGAAGAAGAAGAAGAAGAACTTAACTATGGTTAGATACAGGAAATTTGCTATGAAATCATGCATGACATCAAATTGTCTCGACGATGTTATGGTTCAACCATAAAAATGTCTTTTCTTTTAAATATTTCGTTTAATATAAGCATTTCAAAATCAAAAAGCTACAATGATGCTTTCTTTGCTTTGACAGGTTCACTTTTTTGTAACAAACTTTCTGCAGACTGTGGGTTTTCCAAGCTAGGTATTTGGAAAGGCCGTGAATGATGTGGTGCATCTATTTTTAAGCTTGTTTTGTCTCCCTCCCTCACTGCTTCTTTGCCTCTCTCTTTCTCTCTCTCTCTCTCTCTCTCTCTCTCTCTCTCTCTTGCTCTCTTGCTTTCTCTGTCTAAATATAGAGTGTCATCTGCCCACTCATTCTGACAGAGAGGAAGTGCTGTATATGTGTCAGCTCCTGCACTGCACTAATAGTTGCTATTAGCAAAGGTAAAAACAGGGTTTGTGTCTCTGTAGTGGTGAGACTGCAGGCGTGTGTGTGTGTGTGAGTGTGTGTGTGTGTGTGTGTGTGTGTGTGTGTATGTGTGTGTGTGTGTGCGTGCGTGCACAGAGTCCAGTATGTTTCTGTTTCTGTCTGTGCATGTGTGAAAGACAAAGACAGTTACAGGAAAATTAAACTCTCAAAATTAACCTTTTGAGCATACATTTCATAATGGGCACCAGTTAGATGATTGAAGGTGTAAACAGAGAGAGATAGTATAAGACAGACAGACAGACAGAGGAGTGGATACACTAGAGGCAGCCGGAAACCTGTAGTCAACAGGCAGCGCTCAGCTGCTGAGGCAGCGCTGCTAACTCGCTTTTTTTGAAAGTGCTGCTTTTCTCCAAGGGATCAGGGCTAAATCCATCACACTAAATCCTTTCATTGTACACATACGGCCTGTGGAATGACCCCAGTGTGTGTGTGTGTGTATGTGTGTGTGTGTGTGTGTGTGTGTGTGTGCGTGCGTGCATACATGTTTTTGTTTGCGAGTGTGTGACGGAGAAAGAGAAATAGGTAGAATGAGAAACCAACATGAAAGAGAAAGAGAAACCTGTTGCGAGTCAGAAAATAAGGACAAATCTATACACCATTCAGCCTTGAGCCACCTAAACATTCAAACTAAAACAGTGTATGACTCTAACACCTGCACATAAGAACACTCTCCTCCCTCCTCTCCACCTCCCCCTTCAACGCTGCTGACACACACACAGCCCTTATCCCCTGTGACTACCTTACTCATACCCTCACACAAGAGGAAATGCTCTCGCCAGTGAATCGTTGTCCTCGCTTGCCTGTGACACTCTGTCTCTCTCTCTCCCTCCGTCACTCATTAGTTTCCATACGGAGTGTGCAGTGTGTGGATGTAAGATACCTGCAGGCCTGCTTGGTCAGCGACTGTACAGAGCAGGGGTAAGTTTGTGTAATGTTTTCTCTACTTTACACCTTGTGTGGTGGTACAGCTGTATGTTTGGACATGCTGATTTATTTTAGCTAGTGGCTAGGTAGTTAATTAACTAGTTCCATGAAGCAAATAGGGTTAAAGCTGTTTTGGACATGATTACTTACTGTAAAGTCATCAGGTTTTGTAACTTTGTGGTTTTAAAATTTAGTAAGAGGTTTCTGATGTTTCTTTTACACAAAAGGTATTATAAGCTTCATGAGCACTCTGATTTACATTCAGTATGTTAAGAGTAGAGTCGGGTGGATATTTTTTAATAACTCATGACATAGAAAACTGCATTTCCTCTCGATATTTAGCTATTAATGTTTGTTGTGGTAGTGATTTAATTTATGTTGGCTCTAGCTATCAGATCATATAGGATCTGATAATTAAAAGAGGACATTCAATGAGGGTGATTTTTGCTCAGGTTGCTTTGGCTAATTTTCACTATAAATTTGTACTGTGGAGGTGTAAGCCGTGACTCACAAGCTTGTGTGGGACCTGGGATGATGTAGTGGCTTTAGGGTTGAGGGAGGTTTAAGTTATTTATAGGAATACTTTTTTATCACTGTTTGGTAGGGTTGGTGTGGGACAACTGCACGAACTGTCACCTATTACGCTTCAGTGAATACAAGTAGGTGTGTGTATGTGTGGGAGGGTGTTTGTGTGGGGGGACTTTAGACACTTAACTTGCAATTTTGTCCCCCAGCAGTAACTACTCAGGTTTAAACTAGAGGAACCATATTTCACACACCAATACAAAAAATAAAAAACGTATAGAGACATATATGGGTAGAGTTTATATTCTACCCTCCTCTTAACACAGAAAGTGAGTTTTAAATAGCTCGATTGAACTTGTATATTTTTACACCTGTTAGCAAGCAAACAGAGAAACACATTCAGAGTACATCACTTGACCACAGTGACTGTCAGCCACCAAAAGTCATTGTGAGAAACTGCCCACCTACATTAGTGACACTTCCTGTCTGTGTCTTCTTCCTGATTACAGTTAATAGACCCACAATGCATGCGAGACATGACCAACCTGGCCCCCTGGGATAACTCAAGCAGGCTGTGCAGCATGGAGCCAACAGGTAATACTGTTATACTGTTATATTCATAGTTATTTTCTCTCAGAGTGTATAGTTATTGGTCAAAGAATCAGAATGCATCAAGTCTCAGTATTTTAGAGCTGGTTTGTGTTCAAAAGAAGATCTTATACTGTTTTAAACTTAAAGGAAAACCTTTTCATATTGTACTTTAACATCCTAACCTTTTGAGTTTATTTTCAGCCGGCTGTTCCCCCACGGTTCCAGAGCCAGAACTCTACCGCAGCATTCAGGCTGTGCTGCCAAAAGACACAGACCACCAGCAGGCCCCAGACTGCCTCAACAAAGGTCAGATACGATCAACAACATCATAGCCTATGATTGCCAGATATGAGAACTTTCCTCTCAGTACTGAGGCAATTTGATCTATTTTGGCTGTTGTCTCTGGTCATGTATGTTACAAGAAATTTCACAAAAATCCCAAACATTATCTGATCACTGTTTCACTGGCTCTTAACTTATGGTTAAGAATCAAAAACCAAAACACGACAACATTTTTGATTTTTATCATGTAGATAATGCATTCAAATTCACATTGGTTTAATATAATTGTGTGGTTTTTCAGAGGAAAGTCACTTGCTTTTCTGTTTTTGTATTTTTCTTAATCCAAAACCAATCCAAATCCTTCTAGTAAACTTTTCCAACGTCTACGGATATTTGATGAAGCCAGCCCTCTAGTGTTACTGACATTGTGGAATATTTAGCCCTGTCACCTATATGAGGGCTGTTTAGTTGTTAGTCATCGGATACATATTGAATCAGCGGTGTTATGGAGAAAAGAGTGACACATTTGGCAAGTTTGTGTTTAGTGCCGTGGAAATTGTGCATCTGTTAATGGCTTGTGTGTGTGTGTGTGTGTGTGTGTGTGTGTGTGTGTGTGTGTGTGTGTGTGTGTGTGTGTGTGTGTGTGTGTGTGTGTGCATGTGCAGGCATGCTCAGATGGACGCTTCATAAGAAGGTTCAAAACAATCCTGCCAACAGCTTATCTCTGGTGTGGGTGCTGATAAAGGAGCTGGAGAAGGTACGTGATCTCTGCTATAGTCCTGTTTACACTTTGCAACTTTTATGTTTCTGTCGATCAACTAATGGACTGACTGACCCTAGCTCTAGCAGTGTACAGTCCTTAGTCTGTCTTCTGTCAAGGAGATGGAGCAGAGCCCTGACATAGTGTGTGTTTTCTCTGCAGGCTGAGAGATGGGACTGTCGTAAACACATCATCCCTCTGCTCCACACACTCATGTATGCCATCATTCAGGTACAGTATTCATGCGACATTGTTGCACAGTGAAAAATCTGCCTTAGATTTGTTTATTCTTACTTCTCTAAACTGATTTCGACTTGTGTTAGCTTCCAGAGCCATACTGGACAGGTCATCTATCTGTACTATTACCCTCTTACATAGTCATCTATGTAATTTAATATGTATAGTTAGCCTGAATGACACCAGTGGTAAAACCACATTTGCTTGTAAGCTAAATCTACATATTCTGACACGATTCCTCATTGATCAAAACAAATCTTGCATTGTTATGTCAGACAATTATATATGCATTGCAGGGGGGAATTTTTGAAAATTCCATCACTGTTAATTAAAATAATAACAAACAGAAGAGGTGTGTTTTCATTCAGGAATAAATCTGATCAAGGAAGTGGATGCTTTAAATTACAAAATTCAAACCAGCAGTTTTTCTTCATATTTTAGCAAAATAATTACCCTATGCTTACGGTAAAAGGAAAACGGTGTTTGATTTTCTTGCCAGAATTAATTATAACCTCTGCTTGTGTGTGTTTCATGTTCTTTCTGATTCCAGACAGCCTACATTCCAGATGAACTGTACAAGCGTGTGTATGACTTTTGCAAGAGACTCCTGACTTACCCTCATCCGTACTGCACTGTAGGCCTCAGCTACACAAGACAGATAAAAACTGAGCGTTTCAATCCAGGTATTACTCAACTCTTACTGTAGTTTTAAATTTTAAACTAGAGGTGATTAGTCGATTTCCTTCTGGGTTCATTGGCTTCAGAACTACCTGATTAAATAGCTCCAGCTGCTTAATCAGGGTCATATTCAGGTGCACTCAACATTTATAGCCTGACTAGCCTTGCTATCAGGACGTCTTTACTTGGTTCTCTCTCCAGCAATAGTGAAAATTGAAGCCTTCAACCACAAGCTGTTATGTGTCTTGGTGACAATGATATGTTGTTATGATGATGATGTGTTTGTATAACGTCATTTCCCACAAAAACAGGTCAACCAAAACATGAATTATCTGTTACACATACTGTTGACATTACAATTATGTCCTTCATGTCCTAACACAGCTCAAATTGCTTACTGTCATTCATTCAGTACTGTCATTCATTCAATGCCAATGTCACTTTTATTTACAGGTCTGATGTTCCAGAGGATGCTCATAGCTGAGCAGAGACTAAGAAATGAGCACTATCCTTTTCAGGAGAGGTAGGTCAAAAATAAATAATGCATCACATGTCTTTGTGAACAGGCACAGACACACAGACGCCTCAGAGAACTGAAGGCTGATTTTATTTCCTCATACTGCTGCATCATGCAACATGCCTTCTTTGGTCATCACTCAAATCTCTGCAGGGTGTTTGTTCTGGCTGATCCAGAGGTCTTTTCTGGTTCCTTGGCACAAGTCCTGTTGGGTGATATTGAGGCGTCTGCTTCAGCCTCAGGTGGATTTCTAAGTCCTTTAGATCACATGCGTAGTGTGGTCCAACACTCCATACAGGCTGCTTTAGGAGCAGAGCAATGCAACGGGTCAAAACTGGCTCAGGCCCTGAAGGTCAGTGGAACCATACAATACTGTTGGCTTGTGCTCACTCTTTGCCATCTCTTTTCAGTTCTCTTTTTACCTTTCTTTTTCATTGCACTCTATCCTTCATACTAGTTGTTGTCACTGCTTTTATCTTTGTATGTTTGCCCACTGCAGGTTTGACCTGCCCGTCTTCTCTTCTGAAAAACCCTTCTCTGGACTCACAATGCTTGCAAAGATAAAGTGACTGCTTTTCCGCATGCTTACCATTTTCTCTTTCCTAGTTCCTAGTACTCCTTGTATTATGTTAAATCATTAACCCATTAACTTGACTGTATTTATCAAATGTGAGTTTACTTTACACTTGAATGTTGATCCTAATATCACAAAGTTCAACTCTGTTTGTTCATTTCATTGTTTTTAGTTATAGCAGTACATTATGGCAGTGTGCTTTATAGTTTTGCACCTGGTTTAAAAATAAAGAGTACTCTCCCAATTTGTACATGTTATGTGAAACATCCTCAATAAGCTGTTGTATAGTGGAAGTGTCTCCTGGCACTGGCCCTAAAGTAACACCTCAGCAGGACACACACGAGGGCAGACATACACACACACACACACACACACACACACACACACACACACAAACACACACACACACACACACACACTGCTGACCCTTCCCCCTTTTACTATTAATACATGGTCTTTATAGGTTTATCTCCCTGTGTGCAAGTTAGTTCACCCACATGTGTTTGTGTGTTTTGGGACAGGACATGGAACACGACGTTGAGCAGTACTTTCAGGAAGTTTTGGCGACTCTAGAGCAAAGTGTTGAGGAGGGCAGCAGAGGGGACGGTCGAACATCGCGAAGCCGTCTTCAGAAGCTGTACAGTGAGATCGTCACTGATATAGATTCAGGTAGGGGCTCCCTGAAAAGGAAATACAACAAAGCTGATTTCGCAAGGCAGAGTCGCTCTGTCTTAGGCATAAGTCAACTCACTGGTTTAGCTTAACAACAGTGAAGGGGGAGAACCACATGAACCACAGTAGTATCTTGTTATGTAACAGTGTGGAGTCAAATGGAAAAAAGAGAAGAGGCAAGTGACGAGACAAAGATGTTGCTGTGTCATCTTGATCCTAACAAAAAAAGGATGCTGACCTTACAAAATGATCTGAATTAAATGGGCCAAACATTAGGGGGATGTGATGTTTGGTTGTTTTAAATTAAGGTGACATGGAAACAGTCCTTTGGCTCTGGCTTGTGGTGTTTAATTTGGATCTCTATTGAAAATGGTTGTAACTCAAAGGCAGTCTGCTATAGAGTGCATTGAAAAATGTGTTTGTATATCTATTTCTACTTTTGCTTGAGCCCATAATCAGTCTGTCTCCTTCACTGTAAGCAAGTGCAGTGGTTCAGTGTGCAGTTCAAGCATATATAGCAGGTGATGGATATGTTTTCTGTGGTCACAAAGGCTTGACATGCCAGCTGTTGAGCTGAGTTCAAATATATGACCTTGCTTCTATCTATTTATTTCCGTTGTGTCCAAAACAGTTGAGTCAGTTGTCTGTATTTTTTTACTTTTCCGGATATCTATTTCCATGACATCCACTGTTTTCCCTACTATTATCATGTCTGCAACCCACCATGAACCTGCTCCCCTTCATCCCAGCTTTGAGACTGAGGGATGGACAGAGAGGAAGTGGAGGGGGGATTGTTTTGTTTTGAGTGTCATTGTGACCGTTTTGGTCTTTTCCTCTCTCTCTTCCTCTGTATGTATGTGTGTGTACTGTAGAGCCATTGTCCAGAGGACCACTGTCTGATTGCCCTCTTCCCAACCCAGAGATGAGCTTCCACATGTGGACAGAAGATCTGGATATCTGTGAGTGCCTCTCCACACCATGGGGGGTCTAAAGGAAGTTGTTACTCTCAGTCAGCTGAACTGAATGAGGCTATAATTGTGATCTTTGACTCAAAACTAAACTGAAGAAACCAGAAATAAAGGGGAAAGATTCCCATGAACCGACTTATTTTGTTATTTAGCAGCAAATACAATACTTTCTGTTGTGATCAAGAGCATCACATGTATTAAATGCCACGTTTTATTATCACTTACAAAGGGTGATATCCTTGGCAAATTAAAGTTTATTCACCAACGTTTGCCTTATTAAACAAATAGCATAAATTGTTCAGTGTAACTTGGATGTTTTTTCTTATATTTT
This sequence comes from Scomber scombrus, assembly GCF_963691925.1. Classification (NCBI taxonomy): domain Eukaryota; kingdom Metazoa; phylum Chordata; class Actinopteri; order Scombriformes; family Scombridae; genus Scomber; species Scomber scombrus. The sequence goes on along the minus strand of NC_084971.1, from coordinate 15,032,312 downwards.
CTTACATAGATGTTTTTTTCTTCATAAATTACTATAGATGAGGCACTTTCATTAAATAGCAAGCCATAATGCTGTACTGCTTAATATCTTGAATAAGATTACTCTATACTAACTGTGATTGTTGTCTGTATACTGTGTCTAGTGCTGCATTAACAAGCATTAAATACTGAGTGATAAATGAAATGATGAATATTAATGTGCTGACAGGGCGAGAGCTGGCCAAGTGGTTGCGATCCAGCTCCATGTCAGAGCAGTTCTCCCTCAGTCCGGAGCCGGAGGACTTTGAGCTGGGTGAGTCACCAGACCTGATACCATCTGACAAGACTCGCTTCTCAGTCATGTCCAACGACAGTGGCATTGAAAGAGATCTTCCCCCCACTGCTGATCCATCCTCAGTGTCACCTCTGGATGCTGCCAGTATGAGTACATCATGGGAACATTGCAAAAGGTGAATTTAGTACCCGTTAGTTGATGGTAATTAATGGTGACTCTGTAGTCTTTCTATTAAAAGATGCAAAATGAAAGATATTTTCCAAAGTTTGTGGAATAATTACCTACCTTTCCATGTGTAACATTTTAAAATTCACTGGAGTTCCAGTAGACAATCCTCAGAGAGAACATTTAGACCACCTGACTTTTGTTCAATGAAAAATCATTCCTGACCTTAAAAATGTTAACGAGCATTCTTAATGGGCTCTTTTGCATCACTTCTTTTGGTCTGCAAGCCTTGCATTACTTTAATATGATCAGTACTTGGATTGTGACAATGGACCTCCTACTTTCTCCCAGTGAGCCAGAGTCATCAAAGCTGTCACGACGTGGAGGCATCAAGATGAAACCATCTGTGAAGGACAGTATGGTACTGATGCAGGACACCCTGGAAGACCATGTAAGCCTCGGAGGAGGAGGAGGAGGAAGTGGAGGGAGGGGAGGAAGACGAGGGACAACTCTCCAGAGGCGGGCAGGAAACAGTGCAATGCAGAACCCATTCCCCAAGCAGCAGAGACACTTTACTGCCAGGATAGTTGTCATGGGGGATGACAGGGTACTGGGCCGCCTGGCCAAGGCCTACTACTTCTTCAGGTGAGCAATGCAAACACAAGATGTTTATTTGACAGCAGATGGAGGGTTAGAGTTGGTGGCAGCAGCACTGGGACTAGATGTGTATTTGACATTAGTTATTTGCTTCTGCAAGTTTTGACTCATCCTTTTGATTCATACCTCTGTTACACTGTACTATTACTGTTGTTTTGTAGACAATAATATTTTTTGGCAGGTGAGATCTTCATGTTATGATGGAAACATTGTTTTCACAACACAAATAGGCCCTAAATGATATGAGATTTTGGAGTACCTTACTGCTGTTTTGCATTATTATTAACTACACATAGATATGAAAATCTTGCAAGAACAGTACATTGGTGAACATTTCTATGATTAGAAATGGGCCCGTCGTATATATCTGAATATAGTGTTTGGGTATAATATGTGACAGTGATGCTCTAAATGTTTAATGGAAATCACTTTTGCCACAGTAATACAACCTAGACAGACTACATACTAAAAAAATACAGTGAATCTGCATTTAGTTATATAATTTATAACAGTGTCATTTAAGCTCCAACAATACAGTTTGATTACTTCTACTGAACTGGAGAGGTAACAGATCACTGCTTTAGATTCTCGCTAAGTCTGTTTTAGGAAGTTGTACTTCTCCAAATTGGAAATGTCCCACGTTTGAAAATGAAAACCTTTTTGCTGTATCAAACGTTCTCACTTTCTGTTCTTCTCACAAATGGTTTGGTTTGCCATTTCAGGAAAAGGGAATCACGGAGGCTTTTTCTTACAATGAAAGTCAACCTCCAGTTTTACTACATCCCTGTTTGCAGGGTGCCTGCTCCTCTCTCTACTGTCAGGGTAAGGCAACTTCCTCTTGTCTACACACCTTCTGCCTGTTATTGTGTGAAAGTAAACACACCTCTAAAGATAATAGGACAGGTCAGCATGTGAACATTTTTATTACATTGTTGTTGTTGTTGTATGTTTATATAAATGATTCTGTATTGATACTGCAGAGAAATACTCAATATACTCAACTCCACCTTATATCAATTGCATATTTGTATTATCAATGTGATAGAGAGTTAATAAATTGTACATATTGCTGTTTTGCTCCAGCATTTTATTGAAAGTTATTTTGGCTATCCTCCCTCAAATGCATTTGTGTCCTGACATACAAAGTATGCCTCATATAGGCCAAATCTCACTTTCATAATAATTTGCTTTGAAAAAATACAACTCCAGACACAGATTGCATCAGAAACAATGTGCAATACTCTTTATTTGGTAGTGAAACACAAAACATGCCATAGGTTGAAAAAAACAACAACCCAACCTTCATATTAGTTTTGTTCTCTCACTGCCGTTTATTTAGCAAATTTAATGTATGTTTGGTTAAACTTTCATGTTCCCTTTTTCTAGGAAAGCGTACATCAATCAAAGGGAAATCCCTGTGCTCTTGGTTCCTACTTGAGCATGGTTGATCCGTGGTACAACTCTAACATCAAGAGTTTAGGCTGCATGATCCCCAAACTGGCTATGATGGTATGACCCAATTCAAAACAAATCTGAATGAAATCTTCACAGCAGGTCTATGTTAGATTAAGCCTTTTTTTTAGTGACTTGTAAGAGAAAAGAATAATTAACATCAAATTCCCTGTAGAGCTTGAACACCATGATTATTTTCAGTATGACTACGTGCAGAGTAGACTGTCACACACATACAGTACACAGAAACCCTGAAAATGTAATGACATTACCGCATCTCAATTAGTCAACATAGCAAGTGTTCTCTGCATGTGTTAAAACACAGGAAGTTGCACAACATCTCTTACTGCAAGGAACATAAGTACGTTGATTTCACCGAAACCACAGCTACAGTGAGCTGAACTCAGAAGACGTCTTGACACTGCTCTGACACCATTAGCCTTAAAAAAGAAATACAATTAACGAGAAATTGGGATAAAAGGAACATTAAAAGAACTTAAGTGGAATTTAATCATTTGTAAAATTATGTAAAAGTCTAAGAAAAAATTGGTAATACTTTTTAAGATTGTTTTCAAGACAATAAACACTGTGTTATGTTGCAGTGCCTGGGAGGATCTCTGGTTATATGATTTCTTGAAAAAAACTGGGCACTATTTGACTAAGTCCTCTTTCTTTATAATTCATAACCAAATTGAACATGATTTATATAGCAAAGCTGAACCTTGTGTTTTGTTTTGTTTGTTTTTTTTCTCAACTTTTCTCCATTTCCTGCATCCTCATCTCTCTTCAAAAACTTCATTTTTTCAAGTGAATGGAGAAAAGAGAAAAGCATTTTTGTTGCTTTTAATGTGTACATTTACAAAGGGTAATTTCTGTTTTTAAAACAAAAGAAAAAAAGGGGTGTTTATTAAATGTTGACAAATTACAAAGGACTGTTTATATTACCTTACAAGCAGTTGACCTTTTAAGTGATGCTCATTATATCCGCGTGATGTAACCCAAGTGTGACCAAAATGAGTTTGTGGTTAGATCATGCCGGCAAGCAAGCTAATTTTACATAACTGTTCTTCTCTAGCAAGAGACAAACCCAGTGAGGCCAAAAGACCCCTTCTTGTCGGATGTCATATCCTACTACGTCCGTACTGGCCAGCAGCCTGTCTACTTCACAATCTACTTTGTTAAGGTGGTGTGATATATTTCATGTGTATTTTTTTGTTTTGTTTTGTTTCTTAGCTATTTAAGCAAACTCCCCAAAGTTTTTGACAAAAATATTTCACATTTACATTTTTGGTTTTTCAAAAACTGCTTGTTTTCTATTAGATCACATTCACCAGTGTGACAAAGGATCCTGTGGAAGAAGTGTTCCTTACCCATTTGGAGATGGAGTTTCCTGAGTTCAAACATATCTTAGCTTCAGTAAGAGGTAAATTGGGTGCACATGTAGATTATTTTAACTTTATCAATTGTTTTCCTTTTTTGTGTTTTGTGTGCATAGCTGTGCATGCACCCATACCTACATGGATCTGTGTTCAAACCTGTTCTTCAACATGCCTGTCTCTAAAACAGAAAAACAAAAGCAGAGGAGCTCAGGGGAGGTGTGCGGAGCTGTTGTTTCCATGAATTACAAAAAGGTAAATTCATATTTTTAGATTATTTCCTTGTTAGATTACTGGCATGAGGGTGTTGACACGTCTGTGCTCTGTGTGTGTGTGTGTGTGTGTGTGTGTGTGTGTGTGTGTGTGTGTGTGTGTGTGTGTGTGTGTGTGTGTGTGTGTGTGTGTGTGTGAGTGTGTGCGTGTGTGTGTGTGCGTGTGTGTGTGTGTGTGTGTCCAGGTGACATTAAGTGGCCGAGATATTGACAAAGGAATCTCTGTCAGGACGTCAGGCGCTCAGATCAGTGCTATTCCCTCCAATGAAGCAGAAGGTTTAGAATTATTTCAGTATATATTATATTGGAAATCAATGTTCCAATGTTTTTGATGTTTTTTTGAAACTGTTATTGCGTCTTATTCTTGCCTCACAGATCTGAACTGTTTGACACTAACACTGAATGAATCTCCGACAAAAACTAAAAACAACACTGTGGTATGTCCATGCAATACCTCTCAAATTGTTGAATACTCAAATGTGTGTTGTCTACTCTTACAAAGACTGTTGTTGTTAAATCAACTAATGGAATGTAAATGGTTTATACAGCAATTAATCCTTTCATTTACTTATTTTTAAATTGTCAGGAATCAAAGATTCGGGCCAGCAACATTAAGATCCGCAGCTTGGAGAGTCGATCTTTCACTGTTACTCTGGACAGGGATTGTCGCAGGACCTACAGACATGTGCAGAGGTGAGAGACAATCCTCAAGTGTACTGTAGGTGACTTAATTCATTTCTATTAAGATACTGTTTTGGGTTAGAGAAATAATCATTGATAGCCATTATTGCTATCAAAGCAGCAAGCTGTGCAGAAACATTCATGTGGCCTCTCTTTCCTGTTTGGGTCGCTGAATAATATTCTTGAATTTGATATGCCCTAGATCAACACATTTATTTCACACAGACAGTATGTCTTCCCAATCCCGTCCCACATCCTCATTTGTTTTTACTTTGCTCTGCTCAACTCTGACCGGTAAAAGCCACTATGTTGACATGGCTACGCATTTGTGTAGACTTAAAATGACGTTAGATTCAGGGGGGTAGGACCTTTCAAATCTGAAAATCTATTCTTTAATTCACTCTTGGTGAATCTAGACTATACTTCTGTGCAATTTAAACTGATTGCTCTATTATTTCAAACATGTTTGTGTTTTAGCATTGAGATCTTCCCGTGTCTCGACCCTGGATACTGCGTTCAGAAAACCATGAGGTCCAAATTCAACCTGGGAGGGGACAAAGACGCTGGACTGACCAAATACATGAGCAAAGGACTTCCTCTACCAATCAACACATTTGCTGGAATCATCAACTGACCTCTGCTTAATATGATGGAGTTGCCCTGCAGAGAAACTTCAGAATTATGAGACCATTCACACTGTGTTTTGATAGTGGGAATGGTTGTTGCTTCTGTGATAACACAAGTCGAGTTTGACACATGAACAGACAAAAGGAATAACCTTTTAGTCGCACTCTGCTGCTCCTGAAACCGAAATAGTTTCAGTTTTGACAGTCAGGACTGACTGGCACATCTGGAAAAAGACTGCAAATCAAAACAACTTAAGGCCCAATGCAACGCATGCAGGACTAATATCAAATTTTGCATTTGAAAGAACAACCAGTTTGCTTTTACAGTAATGGGAACAACATTATATAACACAGTAAGCTATGATTGAACTCCTAGCAGTATTTCATGATTCATGAGTTTAACTACTGTGCATACTTTATGACAGTCATAAAATATATGCAGATTGGAATCATGCCAAAGAACAACCCATCCAACATTGATACTGGAGAGACCAGCATGGAGAAAGCAAATGATTTCAATCCTTTAACTACTGATAATTGGATTGTAAATGTGACAATATTGTTACAACTCAGCAGGCAATCTGGAATATCTGCATCACAAAGTTACCACTCAGTGAAGCAGATTTTGAAGGGTTGATTGTAACAGTTGCTCTCCTTCGAAGACACACTACCTTCTACTGCCTTCTTGACACAAGCACACACACCTACTTACAAAAATGCAGACTCACAGAATCAGTCTGTCAGCTATTAAAACATGCTAATTGTTGAATGACTGGTACGATGACAGTTAACAGTTCACCATCTTTGCCTTTTTCTTTTCTTTTTCTGAATCATTTAAATAACTTGTTATTTCTGTACCTGGTTGCATAATGTAAGCTGTTAAGAAAATGCAAATGATTGACTTTAGCATCAGGTTTAGTGTTTGAAAATGTTCTAGAAATTTGCTATAACCACACTATGTGCAGTGCGGAAACTAGAGCTATGTGCACTGTCTGGAATTACTACAGAATGAACACAACTACTGCGTGTTACTGTCTCACACAGACCCTTGCATTATGCACGTACTGAGCTACAGAAAACATTTAAGTTTTAGGCTACTAGACTGCTGGCTTTGTCTTTAAAGCCCCTGTCTATGCTTGATAATATGCAAAGGGCTAAACCTGGAGATATGTGAAAGTGAAACTTGCACAATGCTAGTAAATGTCTCAAATGTAACCTATTTGCCTTGTGGTGTTAAAAATCACCCCAACCCCCACCCTCTCATTGCGGTGTGTCAACAAATACATAAATGCACTGAATTGCACCTGGTTGCACAGAAACAGCAGTATTGGTTCTCATTTGCTAGTGGGAGAGGCACGCTAATCCAGCAGCTTTGTGTGAAGCATGTAATTCGCCTTATGACTACATGCGTAAATATGACATTACTGTACACGTCGTAATTATGGAAACACTCCCATAACATACTGCCATCATAAGATATCCTCCAAGTTATAGAGAGGCGTTGAAGATCTGACACAATGGTAGGTTATTTATTAAAAAGATCAATTCACAGCCACATAATTATTATCTCCACAGTTATGATTTCAGTGAAGGTCAACAGCCTCAGGAACTGAAAGCAATGTGTTTATTTGGTGCACAACATCAAAATCATGTGAGTGTGTGTGTGCGCTTGTGTCTGCTGGCCTGGCAGGGTGAAATCATGAGTTTGAAATTCATGATCTATTTTGCACATTGTTTTCATGTACAAAGATGATGTCATTATAAATCAAATCTAGTAATGTAATTGTGTAAATAAATTATTTTTTGTTTCGTAAAAAAAAAAAAAAAAGTGTCTTTTAATGAATGTGACAAGTGTCAGCTTAAATCTCAACACTATTCTTGAATAAACAACTTGTTTCCGTGCTGATTCAAGAGGAAGTGGTTTTACACTGGTTTGCCTCGACGTGCACACAATGGTGTTAACCCCTCCATGCTGTGAGTGCGTCCAGTTGCCACCAGATGGCGATATTTAGTCGCTATAAACTGCTTTGGCATATATTGGTTAACACAGAGAGCCTCCGGTATGCTGCTGGATGCACAGTGACACCTGCCAGAACATCTTGCTCTCTCTGTAAACGCAGGTTGGTAACTGACTGGCGATGACTCAATGAAACACAACAACAAACTGAGACTGCAAGACCCTCCCTCCCAGTTCTCACCGCTGTTTCTCCGCATCTGCAACTGGAAGCCGTATAAAGAAGAAAAGAGCAGCTGCAGGACCGATGGAGAAGAAGCATCTGTACGGTTCACTGGAGCGCACTGAATGGAGCAGAGACCACAATAAACCAGGTTACCCAACGAACAAGCACTGCTTTACTTGCTGATCTGTTTACTTTGTTTAATGTTACCTTTCCGCATATGTAGCCTACATTTTGAATCTCCTGCAATACTACTGCAAATTCTCCTTAGGTGCCACCGTGTTAAATATGTCAGGGGGTTACATTGTCTTAGTTAATAGTGAATTAATAGTGAACTAGACGTGTTTCTGCAATGTATATTTTACAATATAATCAATGGCATCACTACAATATTACTCTAAGGCTTCCTTGGTTTGTGTTCTATGTTTTCCCACTGTCTGACAGGATTACTGCAAATGTTTTTTTATTCTTTCACAATTTATAGACTAGACTGTTATATTTAGTAATTGATAGATGCCAGTCAGTGTGTTTTTCTAGTTGCAGTACAGGCAGCAACTCTGAAAATGTCAAGAATCCACAGGTGTCTGCTCTGCTAGTGTGTGTATCAGTGTGGGTCTTTACTTGTGTAAGAGAAAAGTGAGGGTTCATTACTCAGTGACATGCATGTCAAATGATGAAAAAATGTTGGAAATGACAGGACACTGGCTACATCTCAGCAACTGTTAATAGCTGTGTTCCTTATTTACGATGTTCCTCTTAGACTATAACTGCAACTAACTATTGATTTTATTATCTATAAATCTGCATAATTCCCTCAATTAGTCTGGTCTATAACATGTAAGAAAATAGTGAAAAATGTCCAACACAATCATCTAAAGTCCAAGTTGATGTCTTCAGATATCTTACTTTGTCTAATCAAAGGTCCATAACCCAAAGATATTCAGTTTACAGTGATATGAAACAGAGAAATATAGCCAACCCTCACATTAGGGAAGCTGTATCCATGGAATGTTTGACAGTTTTTCTATGTAAATGACTTCAACAGTTGATCGATTAGTAGTTTGAAAGTAGTTCCTGATCTGTCAATCAACTATCAATGACTAATCATCATCAATGAATGGACTGGTGTCATTTTACCACATTTCCTCTACATTGCCGATGTTCAATAAGTGTATTGATGTGAGCAGTTGAGTATGAAGTTTGCAAAGTTGTGCAGAATCTCTGTCAGTCTGTTTTTACTCTGTTTGGAAAGATTTCTCTGCACAAGCCATATGTGTCCTTTATTCTATCTCTCCTCCTTCCCTTTTTACCTTCCCATCTCTTTTAACACCTTATCTTCTTTCCTCCTCCTCTTTCCTCAACTTCAGCCTCTTGATCTCAAATCTGGCTGATCTGTATGCTGCTCTGCCTCATTAGGCATAAGGGACATTGTGGTGGTGCAAAAGAGAGGATTGGAGTCGGAGCAAAGACTAAAAACTGAGCTCATGATGTAATTCACTTCTTTAGGGGTTTGGATAATAAAAGGGGCAGGGTGGGGGAGATATGAGGCTGATTGAGAAAAAGCAAGAGGATGAGAAACTGTAACAGAATTAGAAAGGAGAGCAAGTGTAAAGGAGGGAACATTTCAGGGAGGTCTAGTGATGAGTCATCAGCGGTAGAATAACCTGTCCTAGAGAGCCTCTGCAGCAGAACATGTCCCCAGCAATGTAAGAATATACTAAACAACACTTTTGACATCACACTGTGCATTTTCTGGATCCACATCCTGATCTATCTGCCACTCAATCTTTGTATCTGCTTGTGAAATGGTCACACTCTTAGCATACCACGGTCTCATGAATTGAATTCTGAAGATTTGGTTATTGACAGGCATTATGTCAGTATGCAACAATAGCATGAATCGGACACTAGACCTTTTTCCCAGCAAACATTTACTTACTTGTCATAGCAGAAAAATATAGGTGGGACTAATATCATTAACGGGGGCTCCTTTCCAGCAATAGTTGCAATGCAATGCAGCAATTAATACTTTTGGGTTACACCTGCGTTTGGCAAGTCAAACTGTGTTAAAAAAAAAGAAAAAAGTAATGTATAGAAATGTATATTTTAGAAAGTATGCTACTTGGTAGAAATCATATAATGTTTGTGGTTAAAATGCAGGTTAGGATTCAGCTCATAAGCAAATAAACCAACATTGATCTATTAATAGTTATTTAGTTAATGGTTTTGTTATTCATTTATATCTTATTTTCATCAGCACTAAAAAATTGTTACAGTTGGCATGTCATGTATCACGTAGGTATAAATGTAGGTATTAATGGTACAAACATGTGTTAACTTTTTTTCTGAAAACAAAATACCTTTTTCTGTGGCTACTTCTTTATAAAAAGTGTGTTTTTTAAGTGTAATTATATTTTAACTTAGCAGCCTACAAATCTGGCTCATTTGTTACTTTATTATGCAATGCATTTCAATTGTATTCTATAATTAACACTTAAGGGAAAGTGTGAGTAGATAGTTGCATGGATGATCTAGTTTAATACTTACTGCAACAATTCACTGCTTTCTCCTCTAAGGTGTCAAGGTTGTCTTGACTCTGACGTCAGCCAGATTTGTTTTTGTACAAGAGTATGGAGTGTCAGTGTGAAGATGTCTTTGGTACTTCTAGGCATCTTTTTATCTGTTTAACAAGGCAGACTGCAGTTGCAAGCCAACAAACAAAGCTTTAATACCAGCACAGAGATGAGTCCATGTAAACCAGCAATTATCGCCAAGCACAGTTAATGCTTTCTTCAGTGCTTTCACTACTACCCTGAAGTCATACAAACCAAGTCTGAATTACAGTATAGACGTCTCTTTTTTTCTGCCTTTATTCATGCTAGTGCAGAAGATGTGTCTTGACTGCACTTTGAACTCAGTCAGCTCTACCCTCTCCAAGGCTAAATGTGACTAGAATAGGGATATTACATAGTGCTCTAGTAAGTAATGGTGTGTGTACAGAGAGAGATTTAAGGGCCCCAGGAGGGATAAGTTGCTGTCTGTCAGTGGTGGTATTGGTATTTCCCTGGTCATGTCTATCTTGGGCATCATGTTGTGCAGTTCTCTGCGGGGAAGTGACAGTCATCCAGGACTACTGTGGTGATGAACTGAGCTAGTTATTTTTACAGAGGTGATTTTCTTCAATTGCAAAGACTGAAGATTGTCACTACAGGTAGTGGACTCTACTATACTTGGATCTTATGGTGAATTAAATATAGTGTATGTATTTTTAATTTTAATTTTTGTATATCTTTCATACCATGCAAACATGCAGGTATGAAAAACTAGCACAGAAGTTTTTGGAGCCAGTTGGTGACCGAAGTACATCCAGAAAACGTACATGTTTATATTATTTTCTTTATTTTAGATTGAAGACTGATATTTCATGTTTCATTTAAAAACATACAGTTAAAAGCCTCTGTGCAGTATATTATGATTAATTTGTTTGAAAGCAGAGCTTCTGTGTTTGTGTGTGTGAATATTCATGCAGGGATATCATTGTTATGTTTAGATAATTATTAGCCATTCTGCTGTTTATATGAACATGTAGCATGCAGGAATTATAGTATTCAAACATTAATTTATTATTTATTATTTATTTGTTTTGGCAGGAACCTCAAATTATATAATGCCCTTTAGATTACAGTAGACCGGTGATAGCGACTCACATTTTATCTACATCTCACTCTTTGCCTTAGAAACATTCTGAAAGTTTTCTTTAAAAAAAAAAGTTTGTTCTGTGCCTTGTTTAGACTACAAACTGTGATTTTGAATATAGAATAAGAAATTCGATGTGTTTCTTTAACATTCAAGCAAGGTTGCTACAAAAAAGTGAGTCTGGATGTCACAAGCCCAAATGATCTTAAAAGAGCATGAAAGCATGACATCCTCACTGATTCAAATTTTCAGCCAATCAACTAATTTGTGTGTGTGTGTGTGTGTGTGTGTGTGTGTGTGTGTGTGTGTGTGTGTGTGTGTGTGTGTGTGTGTGTGTGTGTGTGTGTGTGTGTGTGTGTGTGTATGTGTGTGTGTGTGTGAAAAAGAGAGCACACTGACACATGGTAATCTGGTTGTGATGCTCTGCTCCTAATTAAGCAGCAATTTCAAACGACATCAGATGCAGCTGTTTAAATGCCGATTCATATGATTCAAGTAGCTCCTTAGTGTGTCTCCATATATGTTATTATATGAACTATGGTATTTTTTCGTTGGTATATAAACAAGAAGAGTCTAAATACACATCCTTAAATGTTTTTGAATTGGACATGTTACATCGTCCCAAGCATACTTTTTAGCAAGATTCAGCAAGATTAAAGCTGCCCTTGTCTCTTTCTCTCATAGAGGACGACGTGGTGTCCATGGCAGACTCCACCATCACCGTCGATGACATAGAGGGGGAACTCTTCAAGATTGAAAGGATCAGGGATGTCCTGGTCAGGAGGGAGTCCGAGCTCAGATATATGTGAGTGGCTCACCAACATTTTGTTTCATTTGCTGCAGTCTGCAACCAGTGTGTCTTGGTTTAGTTTGGAGACAAAAGAGGTTCAAGAACAGCAACCAAGATCCATTTACAGCAGAAAAAGGAATGCACTATTATTTTAGGTTCTTATTTTGGTGCTGTGGTCTGGTCTGATCATTACACATCAGACAATGAAATTAATTAACAGATGAAAAATAGAGATGCAACTGTGTTAAGTAAACCACGAGAGGGGCTATAAAATATAAAGTGTGGCCTCAGGGTGGAGCCAGAGAAAACCCTATATTGTTACCAAATCAAAAGGCTTTGCACTACAGTGGCTATTTTAGGCCATCCCCGGGAAGTGTGTTCATATTGGACAATTCTGCACCGCCAATGCAAGGATGCAGTGCAAATGCAGGAAGAAATGTGCCCATTATGAGTCCCATCCAACTTTCATGAGGAGCCAAAAAATCGAGTTTTTGTCCTATTGCATATGTGCAATAAATATATTTGTTTTAGCTGTATCCACAATCTTTCTGTAACCCCAACAACTGTCTTTGTTGTATAATTACCTCATAATCATAGTTTATCTGCCACAACCACAATCTTCCTCTAACATTAACCATAGTATCCATGATCAAATACTGAAATTTAAAAAAACTTAAAGTGTAGTTTATATCTGGTGTTTTACATAATCCTCCAATATCAGAAATTGTTGTTTGGTGATAGAGTTGTTTAAGAACATCTCTACCTCAGGTTGTCAATTCCATCTCTATGGGAAAAAAATAATTAAATAAATTATTCAGTAAATCACAATCAAAAAGTATAAATATCTTGTCAAACAAGAACAACACACAGGACAGAAGCTGCATCATCATGCTTTCTCTTCCAGGAGCAGTCCAAACGTAGTTTTCCACAGAAGAGCACACCTTAAGAAACCAACAGCTTTCTAGAAGGCAGTGGCCTCCTTTCTCTCCCTTCATTTCTCTCCATCACACCCCCACCTGACTCCCATTAAAATTGCAATGGCTCTACCTTTGCTTCACTAAAGCGGGCTAAGGCATGGATATTTATTCATCTACTCCTCTGAAAGATAGGCAGTAACAACTGCTCAGACAGTGGTGGAAATGTGAGGAGTCACGTGTGCAGAGTAGCAAGCAAGACTCAAGAGGATTTGAAGTCCCTTTTGTTGGGTCCACTAACAAAGCCCAAGGTGTATTTTCTTGTGGTTAGTTAAGTGAAGCGTATCATTTGTATTCCAAACCTTGCGGCGATTTCTCCACCTAAATATCTGTGGGGAGCATCTCACATGACAGTTAGATGCAGCGCTGTGGCAAGGCTTGCTCGCCACTGACATTGATGAATGTGTGTGAGTGTGCTTCTGACCCTGTGTCTGTGTGTATCTGTATGTATGTGTGAGTGTTTCAACAAAGATTAAATTGCTGTGATGCTGGGTCACAAGAGGGCCTCTCACTCCTGTTAGGCCAGGTTGGTACAGAGGGTCTTTCACCCCTCCTCAGTGTCAGTGATGAGCCAGTGATGTGGAGGGCAATTCAAAGAGAAAGAATGCAATATAGACAGAGAGAGAGGGAGAGCTGTCTGAGACACAGGAATTCTGCTCAGAAAAGATTGTGTTATATCCTGTATAATATAAGATTAATAGCAAACTGTGTTTAAATTGTAATCTCCCATGCTGCAGAGTCAAAATTTCACCTGCGTTTAAGCACAAAGTGAGCTGATATACAAATATTTTGTGTGTATTTCTTTTGTTCCATCATGTCTGCATAGGATGGATGACATTCAGCTGTGCAAGGAGATCACACGGCTGAAGAAAGATCTGCAAAAATTAGTGTCCATACCAGGTAGAAATCATCATATTCATATTGATGGCTGCTGATGAAAGACAAAACAATGTTATGGAATAGTTTGCCATTTTGAGTAAGTAAGTTCAATGAGAAGTTCGATACCACTTTACTGGGTAAGCTTAATATGAAGCTAGAGTCAGCAAGTGGTTAGCTTAGCTTAGCATAACAACTGGAAACGGGGAAACAGCTGGCAAAATTTTAAAAAATCCACGTCTGCTACTCTAAAGCTCACTTATTGACACTTCACTACATATATACTTTTCTTCAGTCCATAACAAAAAAGAAACGGAAAATCGAAAATGTAAACACTTCCAGGCTCATCTAGAAAAGTGTTAATGCACTGACATGAGAATGGTTTCAATCCTCTGATCTAACTCTAACTTTTTTAATTATATTTCTATCTTTATATTTTTTCTACTTTTGATATTTAGTTTGATATTATTTCCTTGAACATTTTGAATATTCAAAAGATAAAATGTTTAGAAAATTCAGGAAAACTGGGGAAAATCATAAATACTCAAATATTTTGTTCCTTATTGCTACAGATAATGACAAGTCCAATGAGGACCGGCAGAAAGAAGAAGAACTACTGCTGCAGATCCACAAGCTGGTCGAGACCAGAGATTTCCTGGTGGATGATGTGGAGTTTGAACGACTTAGGTGTGCCTCTATGGTTTCATTACAACTTGCTAGCAGTCCTTTGGCCATAAATATTAAATCCCACTGCACATACAAAGCCACCAGATACAGAGATGCAGTGCACCTAACCTGCAGTCTCCTAGAAAAGGGTTTCGGAGGGAGTTTGACATTTGTTTTGCATGCACAGGGACTAAGATCTTTGTTAATGCAAATTCAGATCATCCTCCATTAACAGTCTTTATAATGACACAATAGGCATCTGCTTGGGACATCTCTCATTGCCACTAATGCTGGCAAAGTTGAGTCTCAGTTCAGTATCATCCATATGCATGTTTCCACAAAGCAGCCCCATTAAAATACTGGAGCATTTCCTGAGGCACAGCACTGTGAGAAAGTGAACTGCAGCGTGCACATCAGAGAGCCTTTCCAATTAACGATGTGTCAGCATGCGTCAATGAACACTGCCAGAGGCGCTTCCATTGGTTAAAAAAAAAAACTCGTCTGAGAAATACCGCTCTTGGCTCTTAGTGTTTCTATGTTATTTTCATTTTGTTCATGCTAGAGATGAAGAGAGGCTGTCTGCATCATGTCCAAACCCTTCTGCCACAACAGGTGCATTCTGACACTCCTCAACCAATCACACATATTGCACAAAATATTATAGGCCACTTAATAGAAAAAAATATTAGATATTTAAAAGGAAAGCAGGTTGTGATGCTCATTATATCTTAATGCAGAGCTGTCAAACAAGTATTGCTTATTATTTTTAATGTGGGCTTACTGTAGGTTAAATCTGTATTATTGAGATTCAAACAATGGATGAGTCTACTTTTTTGCAGTTTATTTGTTAATCCTGTTGCGTTGTGTTGTGAATGCTCTCTTGCTATGAAAACAGCACCCTCACAAGTTCTTTCACTTGACACACAACTTGTAATCTAATGTGACCTGACATTGGACCAGCAGATCCCCTTTCAACAGGATCTGCATGTTTTTAGCTTTAATCGTCTCTGTGCTCCAATTCTAAGACAGTATCAAACATTGTTAGTTTGTGTGAACAACACTTTGCGGTGGCAGCTGACAGCGTGCTGTGAAAGTGCTTAAGGGCTGCTGCGAAGGTGAGAGGCAGGAAGCAGGAGAACAACAGTGTGGTAATGGATCGAAGAGAGGAGAGGATGTGATGGCACTCAAGGCCACATTGTCCATGCTGATAAATATAGTGAGCTTTCCTTTTGTTATTTTGCTCTTTTTCATCCTGACCTTCAAAGTTTCAAGTTTCATCAAGCTTCTTGCAATCAGACAGGCAGTGGGAACTAAAAGTATCTGCAGTGTTCATCCTTTACTTGTGAAATAGAAGGCAGGGCCAGAAAATGTCAACTGAAAATAATTTATAATTTTTTACCATGAGTGATTCACATCAGGATAGACAGTATTATGGCCAGCTTCTCTTTTGTTGATGCAATCAATGACTTTAAATTGTAGTACAAATACTTTACTGTATGTATTCATCATTTCTGTGGATTTTATATCAATCTCTCTCCATTTCTACAGGGAGAAAGAAGAAGACAAAGAAATGGCTGATTTTCTGAAGTCCAAATTTCCAAGAAATATGAGGAAGACAGGTATGTAACTACAAAGAGAGCTGCAAGTGTTTGCTCCATCAAATACAGTATCAACAAGTAATAGTGTGCCGAGGAGGATATAAGTGGCAAATATGTCCTTGCTCCAGATATTTTCCTCATGAGGGCTTTGAAAGATGATTCTTCATATATCCACTGACTGCTTTGCCATAAAATAGAAATGGGTGTACTGAGGATATGTTTCAGACCTGTTTCAGAATAAAGATTTCGGTTTGTGCCCATCTTAGTAAGTCATTAATCAAGTTTTTAAAGCATTAAAATCAAAGTAGTGGTCTCTTGCCACACACCGAAGAGACACTACAATAAATTATGTCTTTTTTATGTTGAATACTTCACCCACCCCACCCCCCACCCCCTGTGCTGCAGGTGTACCAACAAGACGGGCAACTTCCAGGGCTCAGCAGACATCATCGCCCTTCACAAAGACAGGGCTCACCCTGCTGAAGGAGTGCTGTGGCTTTACATGTTCCATCATGTAGACTGGAGCCAAAACAGAGGGCCCCCACTGCCTGAAACAGGGGCCACAAACCAAAATGGCCATTCCACAGAGTCAATATTACCAGTTTCAGCTTTTCAGTCTCAACCAAGACTTTGAAGCATGGATGGCGCAGTGCAGATGCCAGTTGAGAATTTCCAATAGACCATTGGATTTTGCAAAGATTTTCATACAAGGACCTAAGTTTGTCAGATCTATTTGTCTCCTAATGTCTCTCATTCTGGTTTATATCAGTTTTGGTTTTCCTCATATGCCTCCTCTCTCCACCTCTCTCACATCTTACTCCTGTTCTCATTCTTGCTTTTGTTAATCATCTCTGCTCAGCCAACTTATACTGCATTTATTTTCTCATTTTCAGGCAGACATGAGAGGATTTAAAGGATAGAAGCAGCATAGCATGAGTCAAATATCACACTAGTGCAGTTGCACATGCACAGAGCATACACTAATTGGATTTACCCACCATGGCACGCCTACAAGTTTTATATTTAAAGACTTCACTTAGCTATGATAACTCTCACCTCCTCATTATAAAAGTAGCTGTTTTTCCGGAGTCAGCAGGCCAGTCTGGATACACTGCAGGCACTTTATAATGAGCATTAAGGAGATAACACTAATGAAACTGACATTAATCAGGAATTCTGTCAAAGAGTTGCCTCTGATTTGACTCCAGAAGCGAATGTGTACGACCTTTAGAAAAGTGGTGGTTTTGTGAAGAATTTAACAGATAATCATCAGGCTTATCCTTTATTAATTGTTAACAGATGTGTGTATATATATATATATATATATATATATATATATATATATATATATATATATATATATATATATATATATTATACACACACATCTGTTAACAATTAATCTGTATATATATATAGTGCAGAGGAGACTAACAAGTTGACAGCATAAGGGAATGATAGGGATGACAGTGTTGTGTGGGGACACATAAAGTACATACATACATATACACATACTGTACATACAGTAGTTGACCATATGATGCTGTAAGCACATGAGCACATACAGACCACTTTCACCTGGATAAGTCATTCTTCTCCGTATATTCATATTCATGTTTTCATAAATGAGGTGGACAGTGCTCAACTGACACTGCAGATGACTAGATCCACCACTCCGGTGATAAATATAGGCATCATTTGCAATACTTAGACACACTTGACAAGTTTTTGAGTGGGTACTTTATGTGTCCTATGAATCTATGACCCAGGTGCAAACCACTTTAGTCCACTTCCGCAGCTGCATAAACATTATATCTTTGTTACCAGCCTTCTATAGCTTATGTATGTATAGAGAGTATCCATAAGGCTCTTCAATGGCCACTGACTCATACATCTAAGGACATGGGGTACACAGATGTAGTGGCCAATCAAACTTCAGAGCAGATCTCGGTGTTGCCAAGAAGAATAGTTACCATGGCAACTGTGTATACCCCATACCTTTACAATGAGACAATAATATCGTGGTTACCTTGTGAAAGGTAAACAGGAGACATAATGATATTGCTGTTGCTGCTGCATGTTTTGGATTCACTGGAGGGGCAACATAGCCCACTAAAGACTGTAAAATAACTGCCATCATTGATCCTCTGAATCCCTCTCACACAATTTTATATCTATAACTTAAAACTGCTTAGAGATAAAGTAAACGCAAAGCTGCTTGTCGGAAAGTCGACATATAAGAGCAGTCATGTTTGTACAGAACATGAATGCAAATTGAAGTTTCTTAAATCTTTTTAAACATATATGACACATTTTTCAGTGCATACCTCTCATCTCTGTTTGATTCAGCATCGACTTGTATGGTTGCGAGCATGCATCCATCCCTACTAGTCCTTGGGATGGATACGTGGATACAGCTGTCACTTGTTCAGTCACTGGATCTTTTGATATTCAGTCTCAACACTGTCATAGAGGCTTTGGGTCACTTATCACCCAGCAACCATGTCTGGTGCTGTCATGGAGGCCCCCAGGGGTATTGGAAGCCTGCCAGAAATGTTGAAAAACTGTATGTAACAGCCATTGTACAAAGACAAAAGATACTCTACAGAAAAAGATGTGTTCCTGTTATATGGCTGTGTGTAAGAAGAAGTAATAATACTTAAGAAGGTATGAATACTTTTGACAAGAAAATGTGTTTCAATTATGACAATGTGAACCAAATACACTTACAGCTAGTTGACCAGGTGATAGCCTATAAATAAAAATATCTTGAAAGCATAAAAACAATCAGCTGTGGCAAAATAATCAGTTAATTCTTTTTCAAGCCTACTGATATGGTGGGGCAACAGCATGAATAAATATAGCCTTCATCCAATCAGTTATCATTATTTGCATGGGGACTTTGAGTGTGAGACATGTTTCACTTCAGTTTTCACATGTAGACAGAAAACCAGCTGTTCACACCAGCTTGAGGGCGTGTTGCATACCCTGACAGCGCTCTGCACCAGTCAAGCGAGGACTCAAATCTTTTGAGGTAAATTCTTAAGAGGCACCACGTAGCCTCTTAGCAGGACTAGGGAGGGAATCAGAGACAGAAAACTATAAAAGAGGAGAGGCTGAAAGCAGGGGAGATGAAGAAAAATAGAGAAAGCGAGTGGGAAGGCACAGAGTTGGGGTGAAGGGGGGGTGGTCTAATCTTCAGGATGAGTCATCCTTAGCGGAAACACTGAGTTCCCATAAGGGCAGCTCTCGGTGAACACCATGGGAAAAGGGCAGGGCTGTCATTCAAACACCATAATCCTGTCCACCTTCTGCACAGCTCACTGTCATAAGAGGAGATAGTACAGATGTGTTTGTACTTGTGTGTGAGAAATAAATAAGAAAGAAAACGTGTGATGTGTGCAGTACTTGTGGTTGTTTGTGTGCCGGAACACAAGGGTGATAACAAGAGGTGAAATTGCTGTCACTGCTTTGTTACTATGGTTACTATGACTTGATGATATACTCTTATACATCTTGTTTCATTTGGTCATGTTATGTTATAAACTCTGTTGGGTTCTAATGCAAGGCAGCACATGTTGTAAAACTACTAGGGGACGACTGTGAGGACCTATTTTATAATGTTCATGGTTCTGAAATAGTGTCAGTTAAGGATGGAAGTTTAATAAATGAAATCTTATCTCAAGTTTCTGTCTCATTATCGCAATAACACAGTATTTGTAGGTGTTGCAGGTGTCCCTTCTTCGTGCATCTTGAAAGAAGGTAAAGTTGTGCCAGAAATCCCTTTTCTGCTTACAATAAAATATTTTGCTACTCTTCTCACATGTTTTTGAAGTAGTATTGCTCCTGTCCTTAGATGTGTCACAAAATGACAGTGACCTGTGTTACTGCTTCTCAGACTGAAAAGTGCTTAAAAAGCTTAACTGACGATGATGAATATGTTGTTTTTTTTTTAAATTAAACATTGATTCAAAATTTGACAGAATATTGTGTTAGCATCTGTGTGAAGTAGAGCTGCATCAACTGGTCGAATAATTGATTAACTTATCGACATAAAATGTAGCTATTTTGATCATCGATTCATTGTTTGTAATAATTTCTTTTTTAGGAAAATGTCAAATTCTCTTGTTCCAGCTTCTTAAATGTGTGTAAAAATATGTATTGTTGTTTTCTATGTTATAATTGTGTATGACAGTTAACTCAGTATGTTTGGGTTTTTGTGGACTGTTGGGCTTGTAATCACCAGTTTTCACCATTTTCTGATATTTTATAGACCAAACTACTAATCAATCAATTGAGAAAAATAACGATAATGAAAATAATCATTATTTGCAGCCCTGGTGAGAAGCTATTCAAAGTCTACAGTCCTCATCCCTTAAATAAATAGTTTTGGAAAAACTTCTGTTTGCATTTTGCTGCGACAAATGTTATGCCTGTGTTGTCCGCCACCAGGAGATGTACTGGGGTTAAAGGAGCGAAACATCCATGACTGGTGGTCCCCAGCTGATGACCCGCTTAGGCCCTTGAGGTGTTCTTAGGAGCAGACCTGCATAAAAGGCACCGGAGGAGGTGCGTCAGGCAGCAATGCCCAGCAGGTAGACCATCAACCTGTATCATGATGAGCATTTTGCTGCTACAAATGTTATGCCTGTATTGTAGAGCTATAGGGCCAAGAAGCAATTAGCTTAGCTCAGCATATAGGCAAGGCAAGGCAAGGCAGTTTTATTTATATAGCGCATTTCATCAGCATATAGACTGAAAACAGGGTGAAATAGTCTGGATCTCTCTCTGTGGTCAAAAGATATTCTCATACCAACACTTACAAAGCTGTGTTCAGACAGAAAGTAAAGTGAATTTTCAACAGTTAAACTAATCGCCTGCTGGCTTTAGCTTCATGTTGAATAGACAAATATGAGACTGTTGCTTTAAAACTGTACTTTAGCTTAATTAAGATACCTGCTTACATTTACTGTCACACATAAAAACAACCCTAAAAATCTAAACCGAGGTTACATTTTTAATGGACTTCTTCCATAAGTCAGAGATAATGTATGTAAACTCACACCTCAAAGCTTTTGTTTTCAGGATGCAGTGAGATGGAAATCTAGTAATTGTCAGCTCTGAGGGTTATAAACAAAATTGCTGATGCTAGTTTCTTGCTGCACAAATAAAATAAAAAACAAACAGAAAGTTTGCAGAACTGAATCTGATGTTCAGTAGGCGTCAGTGGCCTGGGGGTCTCTTTTTTATCTTTGATGCTGAATTTGACTAGCAGCTTCAGTTACTCAGAGCCCTGCACGGTGTTTGAGTTGTTAGAAAGCCTTATTTTACTAACTGGATGTAGTATGAGGAAGTTGCGTGTCATAAAACGTCTGCTCTCTGCTGAATTGTCTTTCAAGAAAACACTTGCTGAATCCAAATGTGTAAACTCACAGTCTGTAGCTTTATGTAATCTGACATTGATTTAAGTGCTCAGTATGACTGTGTGACTTTGCAAGGACGCAGACTCGAGAGACTAAATGAAAAAAAGGGACAATGATAAATGCCTTCTCACCTTGCGTATTGCCATGGATACCACAAGCACAAAATATGACACAGGATCCAGTAACTGAGCACATAACCATAATAACCACCTGTGTTATTATGCATGTATTCCCTGCTCACAAAGCAGATACACATTTACATGTTTCACAGAGTTCAATTCAACATGCAATCCACTTTTACTGTATGAAAAGCAGTTTTATCTCATTTCTATTGGTATAGCTGTAGGGATGTTTTTTCCTGGTGTTATACCTGCTTCAGATCATTTGTCATAATTTCCTCTTTTTGATCTACTTTTGTTAATGCCAGCTTTAGCACATCCATAGTCAGCGAGAGAAATGAACAAAGGGGAAATATTACCAAACAACTCAATGTGAATGGGGATGCCTTGCAGTATGATGAATATTGAAGAGGTGAAAATAATGAAACTTGTTTGATATGTTACAAAAGGAATATGTTGGGATATGTCCATTATGTAAAAATTAAGCAGTCATACAACCACATGTTACCTATTCTGTTGCTTTAATAGTCTTCCTTTTGTTGATTTGTGCTTTTATCTGAGAAGTTTTGCTCCCTGTGGATATGTTTTCCTGCTTCTCATTTTGTTTGTTCTGAACTGACTGTACAATGACTTTACTATATTATATTTAACATTTATTTATTTTGTATGATGTAGTTGAGTAATCTTTCTTTTTATCTAGTTATAAGGTGCACTAACATTTTGATGTGGGTATTGAACTGAATGTAATCTGTCATATGAATCTATTGTATTTATTTAAGATCTTTTCGGCAGAGACACCTTTACTTAACGGTAAACAGACAGGAAACAGGAGAGCGAGGGGGGGGTGTGACACGCAGCAAAGGACCTCCGGCTGGGATCCGAACCGGGGTTGGCTGTGCACGTTGCATGCGCTCCGACCACTCGACCACCTGTGCACCAGAATCTATTGTATTTTATGTGCTACTGTAAAAGCAAATGTTATGATGCAGTATGGTTGACAAATGACTTACAGTATGAATATATATCAAATTTGTTTCCCATGAAAGATGAAAGGATGGACTTCTGAAGACAAATAAAGATGGTGTTTGCTGGTGTTCACAGTCTATTAACATATAATATATACATATAATAGAGCACTTCTGTGTTTATAATCATATTGCTACTGCAGTTCTAAAAGTCAGTTTTTGAATTAAAGCATACTTAATCCTGCAATATTCTTATCAAGAAGGACCAGAGTACAAGCTTATATTAAACCAACTTCTCCATTAAAAGTTCAGGATTTTCCAAACAATTTCTCTGAAAGAGAAGCAACATTACAGCCACATGCATGCACATAACATTAAAGCCTAAAACAAATGCAAAAGTTCAGCTGTAGTTATTATAGCAAGAGAGACTAGGATATAATATAATAAAGCGCTGAAAACTAGGAAACTAACTACATTTGAGTGCTATGAATATAATACATAAAATAATAATCCTGCCAATTGGGAAACAAATGTACAAAGGCAGAAACATGCTTTGTAAACACTGCAAAATAGCAGAGAAGGGGTGTTTTGGAGGGGTTTCGAATTGCTACTATAGGAAAAACTCTGTATGTTGTTGTTGTTATGGAGGTTGATCTGCTCTGAAGCACTCACTGGAGGAGTTCTTTGATCGTAGCAGGACAACGCTAATTAACAGTCCAGTGACATCTGAGCACTGAGACTGCCAGCTGCTGGTGTGCAGGCAGCTGGAGCCTGCCTGCTTTCTATTCTTTCATGTGCATAACCATATGATTTGTACTATATACAGAGTGCAGTGTTGATGATGATTATTATGGAATTCAATCAAAGTAATATGATATATCTTCCATATTAGTCAACACCACTTTGTAAAATTCTGTTTTATGCAACAAACTGTTTCCTTCTGTTTTTCATTCGTGCCTGGTGTCATCTCTCTTCAGTCCAGGGGTCTCTAAATGACAACAATGCTCAACATCACAGACACCAGTAATGAGAGCATGGGCAGTACTAGCGCCTTGACTTGGAAGGTTGCCATATTCCACTAACTCTCTCCTGAAGTCACCAATACAGGAGACCAAACTGATTTCCTCTCTTTAAAAAAGCAACTCTGAGTCATACTCCAGTCAGTCCTCTTTATGCTCTCTCCCTCTCTGTTTCCATTCCTTCTTTTGTCCCTCCCTCCTACGTCATCAAAACACTCCTCCAGCAACTCCAACCAAATAATCAGATGATTCAGATGCAGCAGGTTGCCAGGTCCCGCGTCTGCTCTCCTGCTTATCTCCATTTCATTATGTCAGCAGCAACTTCATGCTGGTTTTGAGCAATGACAGTGTGTCTGCAAGTATATTCGTTTTTTAAAGGGAGTATGACCATTTATGAACTGAAAATTCACACTTCTGTTTGTTGCTTATTTCTATTCTCCTTTTTCCCCAGCACTTAACCCTTTGTCTTGTGCTTCTTGCTTCTTGTATTCTATATGATTGAAGAGACAAAGAGCCAATCTGACTCATGATTCTGACCCTTCCACTTACAGTATGATTAACTGGTGAATAAACTGAAGGTTATTTTGTTGGTATGGCAGGTCACGTAGTTTTGGCTACATGCCTAAAATATAATTTTTTTAACTGCAGGGGATTGTTCTTACAGGCTGCAAATAAACCAAATAAATATGCAATATATGGCACATTAGCGGCTATGCCCTGAATGTCTAATAAACAGATGTGAGGTCCAGCACAAACTTTGTCTGTACTTCTGAGAACTCAAGCTAACCAAAGTCCATCTAACCAAAACAATCTGTCAAGAGATGGTTATAAATATTTGCCTATATCTTAAACTCTTGCATAAGACCAATGTGTTTGATTTCTGAAGTCTTGAAGCAATAACAGGATATTTTTAGAAGTGGATTGCTGCAGATTCACCTTAGAAAACAAAAAGTACAACACAAAAATTAAACTTATCACAGCAAGCAATTTTAGCCAAAGTTAAGGATACAATAGGGGTGTGGCAGAGGTTATATGAGGACCCATAATTAAATCCATGCCACAGCTCCCATGTTAACAGCAAGCAACAACAGTGGGCAACATTAACGAAGGATGGAGTCATAAGAGTACCTACTCCCTTTGCTTGGAAAAGATGGATGAGAAGAGGAAGGAATGACCAAACTAAAACTAACTAACTAACTAACAAAAATACCTAATAAACTCAAAACTGTACTGTCACTACGTAGGTCATCCAACTTCTTTGTAGTTGAACTTATAACATCTGATGGATCTTTCAATATCACATTCATGATCCTGAAAAAAACAGCTGGTCAAAAGAAACAGAAAAATAATCAAAACTTAAAGATGGCAGGAGAGATGCAGTGAGAAGTGTGGGTTAGAGGAAAGCACACGACCGGAAAGGTTGATTAATGATCTCCTTCCTGCTCCCTGCTTCCTGCTTTTCATTGTTTTAATATATCCCTCAATTCCATCAAAAGCACACAAGCATGTTCACACAGCCATGCAACTTTTTCTGAAAACTGAAATATTTTAGTTAGTGTGAAATCATGGGAGAGAATAGGCAGAAACACACTAGTAGTTTTGTATATTAATTACAAACTGTATAGCCTTTGGCTTAATCATTTTTTCCCAGTTCGCTATGAAAATTGATGAATCAATCTGCAAAGATCTGGAACATTGCGAGAAATATTTGTGTAGAGTTGAAAAAAAGAAAGTTTGCAGCTGCATGAACCAACTACGGTTATTTAACCCTGACTAAATATTCAGTGGATTTTTTAAACATTTTTTTTACACCATATAAACATCAGCTGTCATCAGGAACTGGGAGGTAGAAAATCAATCTTAAGTTTTACGTGTACCAATCACCTTCAACTCATGGTGCACCGGTTCCTTCAATATTACTGAAAAGCGATTATATCGCTCCATCTAGTGGCCAGTTTGAGTAAGTGTAACTTAGACGAGCGCAACCTCCGTTTTGCCAGAATCTGATTCTCCGCCAAGTTGAGTTACACGTCAGTAGGGAACCTGTACTGGTGAGTGGACGTGTACAGTGCGCGTCAGGCAGTTCCCGGATGCTCAAAACAGAAACATGGAACGGGTAGTGGTGGAGGTCCCGATCAACAACGGTGAGAAATACTACCACCCCACGTCTGACGCATCTCTCAAACACTTCTATTAACATCTCCCAAATGGCATTTGGGGATTTTGATGAATCGTGCACAAACGCTGCTCCACCTCCTCTGACGCATGGTCCGGCATTGGACGTGCTGTAGCCTCTGTGGGACCATCAGTGCTTTACTGGAAATGTGTCTCTTTTCTGTGTGGATTCTTGTAGCTGTAGGTTACCTGCAACTTGCACTTGTGCACTGTGGAAGACAGCAATGACAGAGCTCCTGTCATCTGACAAACAGCAGTGCTGCAGCTGACAGACTGCTGTCACTTAAACCTTTGGACCAAAACACAGGCCCAATTTATTTCCCACTATGGCCAGTTATAACATGATTACATGACTACATGGTGGCAGTAAAATAACCCTCTTCGTAAAGTAAAGCAATCAGTTTTCATAAATTACATTTTTCTTAAAGTTTTAGATTATGATTGTTTTTTTTAAGTTTTACAATTACCTAACTTTGATCATTTTAATTAATACAGTGGGATTTGTACTTAACAGTGAATTTTGCACATATCCCCAAGTTGGACATTGGTATCTCTGGATACTAATAATGATAACAATGAAAACAAGTATAATGTAAATATAGATTCAATTTTACCTGTTTGACTTTCAAGATGGTCAAAAGTCAGTCCAACACTGAACCAGTCACACTGTATTTCAAAACATTACAAGGCTGTAACCATTTTATTGTTTCTCATTTTATTCCCAACTCCAGGTTTTTCCCTTGCTGGCCCTTCAACAACCCCTCGGAAACGTCAGGTGCGCTTTTCAGCGCGGCATGACATCATCCTTCTGCGGGAAGTTATCGCTCAGAACCCCTTTGCCTCCAAAGAGCCAGGTTAGCCTGATTTTTTAAAGTACTAATCAACCTGAAAACTCCCCAAGACTGTTCAATTGCAGAGCACTACAGATACACAACAAATGTGGACAATATGTGGTCACATATTCACAGATGTATGAATTTACTAATCTTTGTCAGGACGGATCTGGGCTCGTGTGGGGGAGATTATCACAGCAGCCCTCCAAGATGAAAATTTTGAAGTGGATGCCAGGAGGTGTAGAGAGAGGACGATACTGCTGTTAGACTACTACAAGAAGCAAGACTTTCCCAGCTTGCGCAGGTTGGCACAGTCAACAGAACCTGGAAAGCTGTATACTGTATTATTTCCTATGGGTAGTGGCCTGCATTAGAGGTGTGTCTGGCCTTAACAAACATAAGTATAACTCTGGTGTGTGTGTGTGTGTGTGTGTGTGTGTGTGTGTGTGTGTGTGTGTGTGTGTGTGTGTGTGTGTGTGTGTGTGTGTGTGTGTGTGTGTGTGTGTGTGTGTATGTGTGTGCACGTGTGTGTGTGTGCTTTTGGTGTACTCAGGTTTGGAACAGAGAGGTTGTACGCCCAGAAAGAGGATCTGCTCCATGAAGTTTTGGAGCTGGAAGCTGAGAGGGGGCTCCTGGTCAGTGGTGAGAGCACAAAGTACCAGGTGGGTGTCATGTGTGTTGTTTCAGCAGAGGAGCGTTGGTAAACTGATGTAATACCTCTAGCATAAGAATGTTTTTTTTTACAAAGTATATTTTGTACCCTTGAACTGGTTTGGAAGGGTATATTCATTTTGTTAATGGTGGTACTTCTGAGTTGCAGAAAATTGCTCTTGACTAGAGCAATTTTAAAAATTGTTGTAATTTCAAATTTGACCAGTCTTTGGATATTGAAACTTTATAATAGCGTAATCATTTATGAGATATAGATGAAGAAAGATCATATACTGTATTATACAGTATGTTGTCAACCAGCTCTGCACAGCCTATTGCGATCTTTAACCTTTTTCCACACTCTCTTGTTCAAGTTTGGTTGCCCACTAGAATTGACATCCAATTTTTCTTACTCTCATGATGACAGATTATCTGCCATAACATTTAAGTGGAACTGAGGCTAGCCATTCAAATTGGACATACATCTCGATGTTCTCTGTGGAAACTCTTATTGCAACAGGTGCTGGTGTTTATAATTCTAATTTTCTAATCGTTATAAAATATATTTTTATTTATTTATTTTTTTCCTAGGAAGATGAGTTGAGAAAGCGAGCAATAGAAGAGCTAAGCCTTCCAGAGCAGGACAAGCCTAACATAA
Organism: Scomber scombrus; assembly: GCF_963691925.1. Taxonomy (NCBI): domain Eukaryota; kingdom Metazoa; phylum Chordata; class Actinopteri; order Scombriformes; family Scombridae; genus Scomber; species Scomber scombrus. Next base: position 15,004,190 of record NC_084971.1, on the reverse strand, counting down.
CGATCACACAAACTACTACAGGTAAAAACCGATTCAGGACACTGGACAGGAATCTCTTGATGCCCGGAGCACATAATAAAAGGACATGTATTTAGTGCCTTCAGTGTGATTCCTAAATCAAAGAACCCTGCTGAGAGAACATTTTAATTTAAGTTTGTTTAACTGATGAATAAGACAGTAAATACTGTGGAAGTAGTATAAGGAACTGTGACAAACTGGTTCAATCAACATGACAAAGAGAGAGTCCATGCAAGAGTTATACTTTAATAATTAAAAAACAAAACAAATAAACAACAGTGTATATCAACGTAATCAGCAATGCAAGCAATGCATGGATGAGTAGCATGTGTGCTTTGATGTAAGACATGATGGAAATACTCCAAATACAGATTTGGTGTAGCATAATTTTAGTCCCTCAGCCCCATCCGTCAATTCCAATTTTATGCACTTGGGTAAACAAGTATTTGCAGTTCCCCAAAGCCCTTCAGTAATAAATCCATGCCAACTCCAGGGTAGTTACATTATAACTGACTGCTATATGTGACCTCTTTCATTAACAGCAGAACCAGAAGAAGACCGTGAAGAAATGGCTGAACTTTCAGCGGCGCCCACAGCCAAGCAGCCCTGCCAGTGCTGCTGCCAGACCTATTCAGAGATCCTCAGCTTCCTGGAGAAACGCTCAGAGGCAGAACAACGGTTGCGGGAGGAGGAGCTTGCCCTCCGACGGGAGGAGCTAGAGATTCAGAGAAGTAAGATTTCCATAGAGCAGTGAAGTGTGGCTCTTAATCCATCCATGTGCAAAAATATAAAGGTGTTAAAATATATATCCCTAACCCAGCCCTGTTACAGATATCCTTTTGTGTGGATATTTCTATCTTGTAGGTGGCATATTGATTAGTTTTAGAGCTACAAAAATAAAGGAATTAATTGACAGGAACAATGTTAGTTGTTTTGGAACATTAATTGTAACTAAAATGGGCAATACATATCCTGTCTACTAATGCAACACTATTCATTTTAATGTTGTAAACAGGCTCTAACAATCTCATTTAATTTCATCTCAGACAAAATCTAATAAAGTCTGGGTTAAATTTTGAATTAAAGTACCAGGGATCACTTAAGAATGAACACATCCCATATCAGCAACTTATAGAAAATACAAGAGCTTTGACATGTGCACAGATACATATCAGCTGAAAAAGAACAAAGTCTTCTGAAAATGTTGTTCAAAATTAGGGAGTAAATAAGTATATGCTGATTGGTAAACTATTATCGTCCACAAGGGGCATCAAATTACACATCTAATTTCACTTTTCTTAACTGTCAGGTAAGATTGCTCTGGAGCGGGAACGTCTGGGAGCTGAGAGAAAAGAAAGGGAGCGGAGATTTGAGCTGGAGAGCCAAGAAAGGCAGGTCATCTTGGACCTTCTCAAAGAAAAGGTGCTGAAAGGCTGACTGAGATTTCACTTGCATTTTAATGCCATCTTCAAAAAATTGAAAGCAAAGAAGAACAGTGTTGGCCATTAAAAAGAGGAAGGAAAGCAATGAAACAGGAAGTAAAAAGATCAATTGCTGTTGGTTGTTTTATGCAGGTTATTGACCTGGTAAAATAACAAAATAAAATAGGATTAAAGAGATATCCAGTGAATTGAGATTTCAAATGGAGGGCAGTCTTTGAGTAATATTATGGGTGTCTAAATGTGTGTGCAGACATACAGTATACTGTACAGTATGTGTAACAAAAAGGCGTAAACTGATAGGGTTTTAAATGGAAACAATATTTGTGTTTATCAGCTGCAGAGAGCTATTCGATTAAATACCAAAAGAGTGTGTTTTAACGAAGATGACATACTCTGTATGAGGTTTAAAAACTTCCACGACTACATCCAAGAAGTTATTGCACCAGGGTGCAACGTCTTTGGTATGGTGATCCACTGATCCAAAACTGGATCACAAACAAGTGCATGATCAGCTGTGATTAGTTGCACAAAAGCAGATAAATATTTTTTCTTTTGTGATGTGATGTGATGCCAAGAGCAGTATATTTTATCATTGGTTGGGACACCAGTCTTTGTGGTGTCAGAATGAAAAAAAGTTGTATACCTAAATTAGTAATAGGAAAGTTGGAGTGCAGTTCAAGCTTTTGGAAATCCTGGAGCATTATGGATAATTTGATTGATATGGAAGTCTGCTCAAACTATCTTTACTGTCTGTGAATCCATTGATTGGTAAGCACTTTTGCACTGCATATAATCACACCAATACCAGCCATGAGTACTAAGTACAGTATGTGTTCATAATGTATAGATTATATAAACGCTATTAACATTATTTGACCCGAAATTACATTATAGTTCTAATGTCATGTTGGAGGCATGTTACAGTAATTTTTCAATAAGATTGTTATTAGTCAAATGACATCTTCAGTTGAAATTGTAACACCCGTGAGGTGTAACAATATTACTTGTTATATCTATATACAGGAGCAGTTTTTATTGCACGTTTCACTGATTTACAGGAAGATTTTTTCTGCTCTTTGAGTTATTTAATTATCCATCTGTCATGACAAGGCAGTTGCTACTGTAACCTACTGTACATTGATGTATTATTATATGTTTTGTATTAAAACACGTTATTTTCCTTATAAGCTGCCACATTTGCAGAGGCCATTTCAGTTTGCTGCAACAGCCTACTTTGTATAAAATGAAAACATCAAAACAATATTTTTTAATCTAAAAACTTGATCATTTCTGTTATGCAAATAATAAAAAATTACATGCTGAGTTTGTGTGTATTCCTCGTGATGATCACCTGCTACATTCAAATTACCACAAAGTGTGAGTGCACAAGTCCTGCTGGCTTTTCAACAATACAAACATGTACTTGTAATGAGGCCCTATGTATATGTCGAATATAGCTTTAGGGTATGATGACTATTTTACCAATAATCAGTATTTTAAAGACCAGCTGTATGAAATTGTATTTTACTCACTGTAGTACAATTAAACAATCAAATCTACATATATTCATGCAAAAGTTTGGACAATGCCTCATATCTTAAGATCATATATCATTATAATGTATATACAGTATTTTCAAGAATTAATGTAAGTACAACTTTAAGGTAGATCTGCACTTTGCTTTTTAAGCATTTCCATTTCATGCTACTTTACATGTCTCTCTTTTTTTTTACTTTTTCCTAAAACTACATTTTCTGACAGTTGTATTACTTGTTCCTTACATACAGGGCATTGTATGATCTCTTTTTGAAATATTAAACTATCCAACAATGTATGTAAAGTAATTAAAATCAGCCCCAATTTGACCTTTTTCGCCTATTTTACATTGTTTTTACACGGAGTACCCCCTTCCACGACACTGTGGTAGTCCCATAGACTGTTTATAAGAAAAGGCAGTTCCTAAACCTGACAGACACGCTTCTAACTACATTATTGGCTGAGGGGAAAAAAAGAAAAACACATCCACCACCACATTTTTGGTAATTGCGCTTTAATAGTATGTCATTCGAATCCCGCGCACTGATTGGTCAATATTGTATCTTGCACGCCCTCTGTAGTTTCAAACTGCTCGATGATTGGTTCTCTTAAACGTCACTACGCTCTTTTCGTTTTTTTCTTCTTTTTCACTGCTGCGACCGCATTGCTACAAAGTTTACAGTCGACACGCTTGAATGTTGCTGGCAGAGTTTGTTTTTAAATCGTATTACACTGTAGCAGTGCCCAGGCTGTTCTTGGTACATTTCAGTTCGTCTTCATGGTATTGAAAGCCGCGGTGTATGTTCTGAGGGACGATAAAGACTCGATTACCCGCATGGGAGCACAGAGTTGAGCGTCGCATTTGCTGTTGTGGTAGACTAGTCGGTGTAAAGGTGGATGTTGAGTGTTGCTCCCACGTTACATGTGCTTTTGTTGTTTAGTTTACATACAGTGTTGCGTTACAGAGCTATAGTGATATCCAGTATTTTTCTTACTTTAAAATGCGTCTGCATGGTAGAAGTGTAAACCACCACGTGTTAATATTTTAGTGTGGAGATTGTTCTCGTAACATAGGACGTTTTTTTTTCTTTACAATTTAGGCGAAACGTGACCAAATCCCACATATTGTGTCTAGAGCAACATGCCTATTAGGCGTTTTGGGGGTCATAAGTCTCTGGTCTCTCACTCTCATACTCCGAAGTTGTCGTATGGTTACACGAAAATGAACATGTCAAGAAGTGGATACCGTGTTTTTTCTGCCAACTCTACGACTGCCTGTACCGAGCTGGCCAAGAAGATCACAGAGTGAGTGATTAAACGATACTGCCATGATTATTGCCATTTAATGTCTGTCATTTTGAGGATTGGCCTGTCTTTGTTACATATTTAGAGTACATCTGCTCCAGAAACCGACCTTTCGACCACACTTTGTCTCAGAGCAAGTTCCATACAAATGTCATTTACAGCCTTTAACTATCTCACAGCTGGTACGAATCCAAAATCAGTGACATCATCAATTCATGTAGTCCACATTTGAGTTCCTCACAATCACTGAAAACGAGGAAGCTCATTAAAATCCATATTTTTTTTTAAAACAAAGTGACCTCTTGTTCCTAATATATATATATCATATAATCATATCATCACATCATATCATATAGCCCATCTTAAAGATTATAATTTAAAAGTCAGTGCTATGCAGAAATGGATTCATGGGCTATACCATTGAATAATATGTAAACATTTTTAACACCAACAACATTAAAAGATCATTTTAATATTAAGGAAGCGAAAAGCTAAGTTAAGTAGCTACATATCAGATGCTAACTTGTATAGTGAGTTTTGTTTTACCATTGCTGTGAAGATCAGATCAGTCCAAAAGAAAGCCATAATACAGAAATGGATTTTTTCCATTGTTGAGACCATAAGGTGTCAATGTTTTTAAACAGTATGTCCCATCTAATTGCCAACCTTTCTCAGGATAAAAACCTTATGAATGCCAAGTAGCAATGAAATGGGGTGATTCTTTTCTAAGTTTCTTCAGAAACCATAGGGTAACTCATGACACTTAAACCACATGTTGTCCACAAGATGTTGGTGTGATTGCACAAGACATTGTGATAAATAACATATTTCACATAGGTTCAACATCAGTGTAATAAAAGAAAGTAGGAGTCACACCACAAAATTGAAATATAATTAAAAACATAATTGGGTTGGACAGGAACAGCATTGTAACCCACACAGCAACAAGTTGTTTTTCAGCTTTCAAAAGATTCAGAAGCAACAACAGTAACAGATTTAGTGGTAAGAATAAACCTGAAAGAAAACTCATTTCTATATGAGTGCTTGTGAATGTTCTAGCATTTCGAGAATAGTTTGGTTCGATATATTATTTGTCTGATCTCTTACAAACACAACACTGTTGACTTGTCACTTACACCTACAACTTCCACTGAAACAAGGCTTTGCTTAAGTACTTAATACTTAGTTAAACTGCAGGCCGAATTTGCTTGGGATAGACTTCTGTATTGTTTTATTAGTATAAATAAAGATATATTGTATATTGCCTGTGTAGTCCTTTACTCTGTGGTTACAGTTGGTGTCACTTCTTTCTATCTCAAATCATGATGTAAAACTTGCTATGAAATTGTAACTAGTTAAAAACATTTCAAATATAAATTGAAGCATCGTTTGCTTAATTTCCTTTGGGATTAATAAAGTATCTATCTCTCTATATTAACCATTAATTCAAAGACCGCAACCAACTGAGAGTTTCTCCTTCTCTTTCTTGATTGTAACCACAAAATATTTGCTGTTGAAAAGTAAGGTAAAGAATGTAGTAAAGAATATGTCAGCCTTTGAGAAATGGAAGCATTTCCCCCTTAATCATCATTGCACTTAAAAGTAAAGTTGCAAATAAGCTACTCACTATGCACAAGGCTATACAGTGAAGATGACAGAATTGTTGTATTAGATTATGACTAATCTGGGTTCTTGTCTTCTTGGTGTTGGTGTGGTAGGTTCAAAGGACCAGTCAGTTAGAATCATTGTGATGAAAGGAGTGTACTGTGCAGACACTGCAGGACAGAGATACTGTACTCTGGATGTTACTGTGACAGCCACACATTATTCTGGCAGTGATTCATGGGGCATTCGAAATGAGTAGTAAAACAAACAATACTAAGTATAATGCATCTGAATGATAGACAATGAGACTGAGGATGGGGAATAATGTGTTTGAAATTCTTATGAAAACATTGACAGACTGACCTAGATCTCTGCAAACATCAATATTCTCTCTTGTTGTTTGACTGTTGAAATCAGGGAACCACTATGTTTTTCTCAGCCCTGCAGACTTGTCAGACAGCCAAACAGAAGTTGCACTGCCCCCACAGTGAAAAAGAGCTTAGTTTTCTCGGTTTTCATTGTTTGACAACATTGCAAAACATTTATTAGGGAGATTATATTCACTCTGGAGCCTTGTTGTTTTCTTATGGAGCAAAGGTTAAATAACAGCATGAGCACACAGAAAATGTTAATGAATACTGTCCTGAACATTTACTGAGGTGTACACGTGGTGCATGGGCTGTGTGTAAATACCTCTTTAATTAAAGTGTTCCTTTTTTTAATAACATGTTATTCTTCACTGAATGTGACAAATAGAAAGTAGATCATAAGCCTGCAAATTGAGTTGCATTTACAATAATCTTGGAGCCTTCCCTTGTTAGATCAGTAGATCTATGAACCAGGATGGTGGGCAGGCCCCATATTATTTGATATTTCTTTTTATTTATCTGCTGCTTTAATGCACAGTAGTTCATAATAGATGACGGCACTATACCAAATATTGGAACAAGTTTGAGAAATGTGGCAGACATACCACTGTCACCAAGCCAAGCCCTCACTCATCTGTGGCGTGCCTTAAAGGGCTGTCAAGTTCATGCTCTGTAATTGGCACTATTATGTCATGGTTTGCTTATAAAATTCACAGCATACTTTCCTGCCCAAGGCACAGCTCTATTCATAGTGGGCTTGTTCAAACTTTGACTTGATGCTGCAAAACTATTAAGGCCAATATCAACTTAGTGTCTGTTTAAGCCAAGTGCTTTTTGTGGATTATGTGATGTGTTTTGAAGCTGTAAATAGATTAACAGCCTTATTACACTTATTACACTGCTGAACCTATTAAAACTTTAAATTTGTAGGCTTGCTTCATGACTGCCACATTTCTTTCAAATTACTACCAGCAAACTAAACGTAACCTGTGGAGTTTTTTTTGTAAACAAATAAATTGTTTACATTCAGTGTATTTCACTAAAATGCATTGAGTATATCTTTGATGTCTAACAGAACATATTGAATGCATTTCCTTCCACATAAAATTATTGCAAAGCCAATATTTCTGAGGTAAGACATTTATTGATCTGTTGGCGCTACCAGCTGTTGATCAGCAAAATAGCTGGTAATGACACTAGCAGGAATGTATACTCATGCACATGCATGGATGATACTTTTGGTACTTTTAATCTCAGTCACTTGTAAATTCATGGCTATGATAGTTTGGTTTGGAGCTAGAGGAAAAGTGAGTCAGATTCAGCCTATAAAGATCATCAATGTTTGCAGTAGTTGGTGAGCTATTTCAGCCTGAACCATAGTGGTCAGGCCACTAAGTATTATGTCAGGAAGCAAAGAAAAACAAGCAATTTTACATATTTGAGAAGCCATGACATGCAAACCTTTTAGGTTTTTAAAAAGATTTTTAATGACTTGGATGGTTTGTCAATTATAGTAGTTTGATTCATTTTCTTTTAGTCATCTAATTGCTTCAGCCCTGTTGTTGTTTAGATTGATCAACATACAAGCTGCTAATCACAGTAAAAGCCTTCATAATAATATGAGTAAACTTAATATGGCATGACTGGACATGTATATAGTGAGACATAATAACCCCCATACTGTATTTCCATAAGTTTCAAAGGGACGTGTTTGTCCTGAACATTGCAGGGTCATACTCCCGGGTTGGCAGCTTGTCCAGTCCAGAATGATTTAAAGACAGTCTAGTACACGCCATAACATTCTTTAATTAATGAATTACAGATAGGTCTCTGTATGTGTTTTAACACAGTGTTGCCTGTTTGTTTTTCCCAGACGCTTGGGTGTGGAGTTGGGAAAGTCTGTGGTTTATCAAGAGTCAAATACAGGTAAGGCTGAGAAATATCCATCAGGTCACTCATATATCCATGTTGGATGTCTTTTTGGTTTTGTGACATCTTACATGGCTTGAACCTACAGTGATTGTGTTTTTTATTTTGCTTTCAGAGACCAGAGTGGATGTGAAAGAGTCTGTTCGTGGACAAGACATCTTTATCATTCAGACCATTCCCAGGTGAGGCGGAGACAAGCTCTTTATGATTCAATGTTTTTGGTCTTCAGCCTTTTTTCGTGTTCACAATTAGTCCTATCACTATGTGTAGAGGACTATCACCCACCTCGGCAGTTCTAATCAGCTTTCTTAACCTCCTTTTGGCTTATTTCCTTGATTTTTATAGTCCACAGATGTACTATTGGTTCAAGTCTCACCAAGTCAGTCATCCTTGTTTCTGACAGCGGCAGGCAGCTGATTTTAGTTTAAAAATAACACACTACTTCAACAGCTTGGCACCAAATAGCAGACTATATTGAACTTCTAGCAAGCCAAACACCCATATATTTTGCTGGAGTTGATGAAGATCAAAGTAACTAAAATGAGAGTGAATAGTGGAATTTAATCATCAGGTGGCAAGAAACATTACTTAGTAAAATCTTGTCAACTGTGGTTGCTATGCTTCAGGTATGTTTTTTTTTTTTTTTTACAGTTACAGATCCAATTCAAATGAAGCTTTGCTAGAGGGTAAAACAGGGAAGGAATCATGTAACTGTAATCATGTCACTTCAACCAGTTTAGTCTCCTGTTTGTCATTGTTAATAAGTTATTTGCTATGTTGAAGATGGAGGCTCCTACAGATAACCTGGAGGGAATATCACATTTTTCCAGCAGGACACTGACCTGCCTGTGTGGGAACTTTGGTTTCAACAAGCTATCAACAATCATAATCTCTCCACAGTACAGTGTTTTTGTTGTTAGTTAGTTAGGGTGTTCATTTAAAAATATCATGTAAGCAAATGTGGTTTTCCTGCTTTATAATGAGGTCATGTTTAGTTTGGCAGTCAGCTATGTGTTTCCTTTGTTACAACTAGATAGTCAAATTACAACAACCATTAGCTTGTGAGGTAGTGCTGATAAATTAATTAAAATTGTATCAAAATGGAAGTATGGCCTACCACAATTTTCAAGTTACAGGTGGTGCAAAAATGTTTATGGAGAAATGTGCATCAAAATACCATTTTAGATTAAATAATATCATACTGCAGAGATGTCTTGCCCTACACATCATATTCTACTTAAGAAAACATCTTTTCTACAGCTCCTCGCAAAAATAACACCATAATCATTTTAATGTTTTTCAATAAAAATGAGAATAATGATGTAAAAATTATCAATCCCTGGAATATCATAAATCATATCGCAATTGCAGTATCAGAGAAAGTAATTGCAATTAGATATTTTTTTGAAATGTTGAGCCTTATTTTGAGGTTATTTTGGCTTGGGGCAAAAAGCTGGTTATGGGTGGAGTCCAGCAACACGCCATGTGAAAACAATGGTTGATAAAACAGGTTAGTCTTTGCTTCAAACTGTTAATTCTATGTACACAGGTTTATGGGAGCATGATCTTGTAAACATTCAGCTGCTGGTCAGCCATTCCCCATCGCCTCAAAGTATTTGCACACCTGTTCAGGGCTGTTGCAGGCTGTGATATCTAATGCAGTCTCTTGAATTTCATCTGTTGTTTCTCAGAGATGTCAACACGGCAATCATGGAGCTGCTGGTTATGGCTTATGCCTTGAAGACATCCTGTGCCAAAAACATCATTGGAGTCATCCCCTACTTTCCTTATAGCAAGCAGTGCAAGATGAGGAAGAGGGGATCTGTTGTCTGCAAGCTGCTAGCATCCATGTTAGCTAAAGCTGGTATGAACTATCATTAATAAGTGGCTGTTACTGCAAACAACTTGGTTACTGTCAGTAAACTGGATTTGTGAGCAAGAAACCTGGTTTCCATAACCTGGGGGTATGGTGTTAGAGAGACTTGATTTCCCTATTGTACATTTTTCCCAGAGAAAGGCGATTTCTCAGCCATTTATTTTACATTTTTCTAAATATTTTACATGTATGCATGTGAATGACAGAGCAGAGTGGTAGAAGGAGAGGTATGATTATTATCCATAGCAATGCCTCCTTGTATTCAAAATAATCTGCATAATCTTATCTGAAGTCTGACTAAATGATTATCTGTTTGCTCATTATGCAATACATTTCCATACCAAAGGAGGTGTGAAAAAATATATTTTATACAACTATAAGTCCAGAAATATGTTCTAAAGCCATACTAACCCATATACATATTCTCTAATCCTGCAATCCATGTATGTGACTTTTTGTTGTTGCAGGGCTAACTCACATCATCACTATGGACCTCCACCAGAAAGAAATCCAGGGCTTCTTCGGCTTCCCTGTTGACAACCTGAGAGCTTCCCCGTTCCTCATCCAGTACATTCAGGAGGAGGTGATGCTATACTAAACTGCACACACTCTTCTTTGTTATAGCATCACAATGACAATTGCTATACTCTACATCAATTCATTTTTGGTACTGGTTCACAGTTAAAGCTATTTTATATTCTTATATTCTTTCACATGCTGTATGGTTAAAGGTCAGGTTGTATTCTAGCACTGAAGAGTATTTTTGTCTCCCCAGATCCCAGACTACAGGAATGCCATTATTGTTGCCAAGTCCCCGTCAGCTGCCAAGAGGTAGGGACACTCAGAGCTTGCTCGTGCTGACATACTTAAGTTTTCTAGTTGCCTGCTCTGTTTTATGCCCATGACTCTCTTCTCTTACTGTGATAGTGACGGTTTCCCTCTTATAAGTCCTACTCTCTTTTGCCCATGTATTTGTTTGTATGTTTTGTTTTTGTCAGTTTCTTTGACTTTTATGTGTCTGCGTGTCTGTCTCAGAGCTCAGTCCTACGCTGAGAGGCTGCGGCTCGGATTGGCAGTGATACACGGGGACGCTCATCATTCAGAGTTAGACATGGTTGATGGTCGACACTCTCCCCCCTTGTCCCGCACCACCACAGGACACACCGGCCTGGAGCTGCCATGTAAGACACACAATGCCGCCAAGTGCATATTCACAAGTTTCTCTGTCTCTATTTGTCTTTCATGTTTGCTTTTTCTGCAAGTTTTGCTAGTTATTTGCAGACTTTCCTTAAGGTGTTACTGAAAACAAATTTAGTTTTATGATTGGATTTGTTTTCAATTTCAAAACATTTTTATGCTCAAGAACACACATGTCCACTGTATATGTCCACTGTAAAAACAATGCACGTCTTTTACATCATGGTGACTAGTACTAGGTGATATTACCATATCCTGATATTTGTCATTTTATATCCCAATAACAATACCTATCCTGATATAGCACATTATAATTAATTGAATATATTGTTGGTCTGTGCCCCAGCCCCTCACCTATTGTCTGTCAATCCCAATCCTGTGCAGATTAAATTAAATTACTCTTGTTTTTTTACTCTGGGAGTTTTTATTGCACTTATAGTAACATAACAAGTATAGTTGTCATCAGCTTGTCTGCTTCCCCTGGCTCACTGTCTCTCCTGTGTGTGCAGCACACATACAGAGGGTTCAGCACCGCCCACGGGTAGAGTAGAGAAGGAGAGTAGCATGACCATTAATCACAGCAAAACATAGCAGAGACTCACTATGAGCTGAAATGAAACGAGTACACATACATTTGGTAAATAAAATAAAAACAGTCTCTAATGTTTTGCTGTCATTTATGGTCGTTGTCTTGCTGCTTCTGTCGTCCCCTCTGCTCTTTCCCAGTTCAGGCGGGGCCGAGCCCTCCATGTGTTCAGCGGCAGAGACAGACAGCGGTAGAGTTGACAACAACTAAACTCGTTATGTTATTGTAAGTACAATAAAAGCTTTGTGGGTAAAAAGCCAAGAGTAGTAATCTTCACAAAAGATGGGTAGACTCAAAGAGTGAGAAGAATGAATGCCATGGTACTGTACGTGGCCATCTGTTGCTCACATGTCTCTAGACATAGCAATTATGAACCCAATTTATTTGTATAAATGGTTAAACATAACTACTCACAGATCTGTAGATCTTTTGTTATATTACTTACCATGATCTTTATAAGATCCAAAATCCAATCCAAAGCAAAAATATCTCTTGGTGAATAGTGACCACGATCGACAAATGTGGGATAATGGAACATGCTAAAACATAGTGCAGCATGAGTAGAGAAGAGTGATAGAGTTAGTGAACAGTAATGCCACATACATGGCAATATCTATCAGAAATCTATCTTGCTCACATTGGCTAATATTTGCAACCATTAGTTCCTGGTCATACCAGACCAAATAAGGCTGTAGCAACAAAATCCCTCAGTGTACTGAATTGATTGAATTGGGTTATATACTGCTTGTGAATTCAACTTTTTATTTGGAGGAGTCTGTTTCCTCTTTCAAACATTACATAATTTTGCTTTAAGACTGGGAGCAGGGTTGACCTTCGCTCACAGTCTCTTCCTTATGCTGACTAAAATGTCCAGCGTAAGACACGAGTAATGAGAAAGCTGACCCTGCAGTCACACAGACACACACAGTTTTCTTAGTTCTTTCAGGTCAGCCCTACCCCAGGGATTGTGGTAGCCAGCTGTGAAATACTGCAGGCAGTGCCTGACATTGCCCCTTTTTCTTACTCAGCCAGATTTATCCCCCCACCTCATCACATGTTATCCTGCCTGCTCTCTTTTCAACTGAATTTTACATCCACCTCATTCTGCCTCTTGACTGGGAAATGTGTTTTATGTCAGCTTTCTATTTCTCTTTTCCAGCCAGTGCGGAATCACGCTCATTCCAGCCATCTCTCTCTTCACACTTGAATCACTAATGTAGAATTTCAATTCATGGTACAAAAAAGTTTCTAACCTCTGAATACAGTTGTGGGATTATGACGCTCCTTTTCAGAAAAGCAATAGCTTATTTTGGACATTGTTGAGTGTGTTGTAGTATTTGTCTGTGATAGCATTATGTCTAATTGTACCATTTTAATACCTTTTGTATGTCCGTCCTATCTTTTACCAACAGCAGGCATCAGACATACAGTCCCTTTCCCTGGGATAGAGCTCCCAAGTATGACCATGATGCTTGAATCCATTTTTGCTTCCTGTTGATTTTTTATTCCTACCTGCATGGAATGACAGGATGCGTTACTAAGGGCTTCCTCTTCCTTTTACAACTGGACAATCATGAATTATAATGAAACGGCCCCTTTTTAATAGATGTCGATTAACACTGGTCAGGATACTAACATCAACTTGTGGAGAAATGGAAAACAAAACCACTTTTTTTCCCTTGCAGATAAACTGCCATAGATACTTGTTTCGGGAAAAAACATAAGCGTTGATGGATTGGGCAGTGAAAACAGTGAGTGGAGATCAAAATGTTTTTCTGCAGCAAGCAGCTGTATTTGGTGAAAAAGCTTTGATAAACCCAATGTACACTACTTGCTTAGCAAACATCACAAAGAAAATTAGAATGTAGTTGCTGAATATTTTGAAGCATTTAGGAACTTAAGACCCAAATATTTCCACCCAGAGGTGAAGAGCAAAACAGAGCTAATGGAGAGCAAGTGTTGGACTTAAATTAATGAGGTGGACACAGACACAACTCCATGTCTTGTATTTGTATAAATAGACAACTGTTTACTTAGCATAATGGCTTTGTAAGGTAATACTATGTCAGTGTTGTGTTTATTACTTGTTCCACCGCAGCTGGGAGGCCAACACTGCTGTAAGTAACACCAGTCAGGTCATTTATATTATTGGCTGATTTTGATTGGTGCCCAGTTAAGAATAGCTCTTTTTCTTAGAGTTAAGTGGCTCCTGTTTTAATATGCTCATGTTTAAAAATTAAAATAGCTGCAGCACATCATGTTAGCCTCAACATTACTTTTTATTGCCATTTATGAAAACAATTCAGAAGCAGTTAAAGTGAGGAGATTTGTTGCACTACATGTAATTACTGCATTTGAATTGACAATATTTCACTGTCCTGCAAGTCCAGGTCTGTGAATATCTCACCCCAGTGCAGGAAACATGCCAGTTCATTTTAATTTTTGCCTTTTTCTAGAGCTAAATTGAAGCTGCCTTGAATTGATGGCCTTCTTATTGACGTCAGGTATTTCACACACTGGCCCCCTGCTTACCTTTGAGGTTATGAAGCAATCAGGACATACATTATTTTTTCAAACTATGTTCTATTCCCTGCACATTACCTTTCTGTGCAGTAAAATCTGTGAATCAACAGGAATCCAAGGGGCATAGTTTTTGTTGTAGGAGCTTAAATCTGAGTCAAATAGGGGATTTTTTTTATTTGCAAAGAGATTCAAATGAATGAGGAAATGAAACACTTTGAACTTTCCTGTCCCAGACTATGCTGTTAAAGCCATCAGGTTGCTCTATTGACAGCAGTACATGTCTGTTTGTACTTTCCTTTTGGCAAGGCAAAGGGAAAATACTTCACATTATTAAGATTATGAGGTAAAAATCATTTTGCCCCAAGATAATTGTTGGAAGCTCTCAGCCTCGCATCCTCTCAGTTGAAATGATGTTGGTTCTTGTAAAATTAAGATTCATTACTGGAGTGACAAATTATGACACGGACAATATGAGTAATGTGTTGTTTTTTTAGTCATTGTAGATCTCAGTCCTCAGGCTGCTAAAAGTTAACATTTAGGAGGTTGTATAGAGCCTGAAGACTGATTTGAGACATGAAACACTACATAATTGATTTTCTTTATAATGACTCATGCCAATTAATTCAATTAGATTTGCGTTATGGAATCAGACATAAATTTGAACAGTGCTGATTAAGAACCAGATATTGTTGTTCATTCATTGCTTTTAATGAACAAAATCATGCTGCAAATCCGCAAACAATACAATCCTGGCCTGACTGTTCATGTTTTCCAGTTTCTGTTTTGAGTTGTAGGTTCCCTAACTGTTTGATTCATTTTTATGAAAAAATCAGCAATTTGATTATAGTTTTCTAGGTTTCTTTCCATCCAGAAACCTGTAATCATTCATAAACATGTTTACATGCACAGAAGCCTTGCTGGATGGTCTGTGATGAATATTGGAACTGACCTCTGAACATGGCTTGCTTTTGTTTGGAGGAAGGTTTTGGCATGACTCACAGGCACCTGGGTTGATTTATTACTTGAAATCCGACCAAGTACTTTATGCATTAGTATATGCCTGTTTGGTATCAGCAACTTCTATTTGGGGGACTATAAGCAAGCTCAAAGATAAGTTACTCTTTTTGTAACAGGGTAGTTACAAATAATGATCGACTCTGGTCTGGTGGTTCCTAAAAGAGGCTCAGTTCCATACTCCCTTCTTCCTCTACCGCCATACCAGAGTGGCTGCTTGCAACTACACCATATAAATACTCTTACTGTAAGTCTTGTGTTGAATTGAGCATAAGCACAAATTTGTCCCTCAAATAACTTTATTTATTTTGCCAAAAACAGTATAATGCCCAAAATCAGTCAAATGCCCTGAAGTCGTCGGATTGGTGCTGTGGTAGCTGAAAGCTTGTGGAGTCAAGCTGTCTTGCATGATGTTTGGAGGTTTTAACCACCCTTCTCACCTAATCCCCTTGCCCTCAAGAATCCACTCCTGATTGTGATTGAAAGATCCTTTCTTTCCTGATAACAATGTTCCTTTTTATCTGTCTTTCAGTGATGATGGCAAAGGAGAAGCCACCTATCACTGTTGTTGGAGATGTAGGAGGCAGAATTGCCATCATTATTGTAAGACCCCTAGATTTTATGTTATTTACTTTTATTCTTACAATTCAGGATTTCATTCCTCATACTAAAACATAGGACCTCAGAAACAACTGCATTGGTAAGATATAGTAAGAGGAATGGATTTAATTATTGGGTAATCCTATGTCATGATAAGGACACATATTAAATCATTAAGGTAAATGACTTGCTTAATTGATATGCAAATGTATGGGATGGAATGTTTTCTGTTCAAACACACAAAAAAAGGCACCTCTTAAACTAAATACTTAACTAAACCCACTTTCTCAGGATGACATCATAGATGAAGTGGAGGACTTTGTTGCAGCAGCAGAAATCCTGAAGGAGAGGGGAGCCTACAAGATCTACATCATGGCTACACATGGCCTGCTGTCTGCAGAGGCACCAAGACTAATAGAGGAGTCTGCTATTGATGAGGTAAAATTATGTGTAGCTGGCAAAATTATCAACTGTATCATCCTTTGACCTTCCACTGAAGTTATAATTCACAGATACATGGGCAAAAACTATATTAAATGCGTTTAATATGTTAAAACTGCCACTGCTAAACTGGTTTATTTACATCGGGAAATGAGAGGCAGAGAAACATTATTTGTCCTCCTAAATGTCAAAGTCTTCATTTCTGGTTCTGCTTAATAATGTCATATGGTAGGAAGTTGGAGAGTGCACTGATGTAACAATTTGTTTTAATAACATATTTGATCAATTAAAAAACATTTTAGTAACATTGAGATGCAAACTACTAAGAGTTGAATATTAAACAATTTGACATTCTGTCAATATAATACACTGATTTTTTTTTTGGAAGTATCCATTAATATAGACCTTGTCAAAACATCAGCTGTGTTGGTAAGATGCAGTGTGATAATTGGCTGTAATTATTGGTGAGTTATAAAAGTGAATTTTTCACATATTAAATCATAAAATTTACTTTGTTGTTGGTTTGTTTATATGCAAATGTATGTGGTATCTTCCATGTGAGATTTATTGGTTGTTGTCCATGTGGTATTTTTCTTGCAGTGATAAATCCTTGAAACCAGCAAATAAAGCTTCACTAATGAATTGCTCATGTTTTGAATAACACAAATGTAGAAAATCAAGTTCAGAATTAGCTACATGGTTGGTTTTATTTGCCAGTGTTAGCAAAGGTGTACAGATTGTGTACAGATTTTGTGCAGCTTGAAAAAAAGGTTGCAGCATTGCCTGAGAGACAACACTCAGGGCATTAAAGCCATGATTATAAAAGAAATCTGAAACGAATGGACTCTCTGATGTATTGCACCTCCAGGTGGTGGTGACCAACACTGTTCCCCATGAGGTGCAGAAGCTGCAGTGTCCAAAAATCAAAACTGTGGATGTGAGTATGATCCTGGCTGAGGCCATCCGGCGCATCCACAATGGAGAGTCCATGGCCTATCTGTTCCGCAACATCGCTTTAGACGACTGAGGCTACATACACACACATTCCCATACAAACCAGTCACACATGACCAATCACACACGAGGACCAAGAATCTACAGTTTACGGTGTGCTCTTTAACTTTATATTTCTCATAGTTTTTTTTTTCTGATCAACATGTTCATAGACATTTCCTCTTTTTACTGTATGTTGCATATGAAGCTACACAAACTGTGTCATTCCTCTTATATGTTACATAGTGGGACTGTACAAACAATACAGAGTTTGTTATTTCAATAATATATGCCCCCTACCATCTGGAGACATTAAATAGCACAACATAATGTATCATGTGTGGACTCTCAGTATTTGACATACTGAATTTGACAAATAAAGCTATTTCCCTTGAGAGAGTAAGTTGTCTTTTTTTTGTTTTTAAATTAAACACTTTTCTATGGTAAAAGTTTAGGTATACTTGAATAGCTCATAAGAAAACACCACAGCTTGCATTAGAAAGTATGGTTTGCATTTTGGCAGTGGAAGAGTGAGGAAATTCCTCCTAACTGTCAGAAAATGTGCAGTACAGCAGCTTCACGCCTCAAACTAAACTTTCAGTAGCAGTTTCAGTTACACAGGAGGCAGCTTGCTTTATGAAGCATAGAAAAGTATGAAATGTCACACTGCAGTATTCAGCTACACTTAAGTTAAAAATAATCATCAGAGAGCGGTTTGTCATTTTATGGTTGCAGTATATCATACAGTGCAGCACTTATCAGGAAACAACTCAGTGCTGGAAGAAAATTTGGTTATGCAGCTTAGATTGTTGTAATGTGCCTTGATTTATTTTTTCAAAAAAATTAAATCTGACCTTGTCATGCTGCGCGTGTGACATTATCTAGCACTAAAGGTAAATGAAGATTTTAATGCCTCTTAAAATAACAAGATGTACAATACAATTTTAATACACAATAGATGACCAGTTAGGATTATCTTTGTAATCCAGAGTTGAGGCTCTACCACTGTGGTTTTACAGTATATAATCACTGTAATTTAGCCTTTAAATTACATAATGGCTGACTATTATACCCAAATCTAACCTCCGATTCCTTAAAAACAAATTTAAAAATAAAGAAAAACATCACTGCCTCTTTACAAGAACAAAAAAGCTAGAATGTGTCAAATGCCAGCAAACAAATTAAACATTTCTTTGCTGCCTCATAGGTGACTCATTCACTAGCATATCTTACACATTGACACATGCCAGATGAAGGCTCAGACAGAGTAAATTTAGGCATTTGACACATTCTAGCTATTTTTATTCTTGTAAAGAGTCAGAAAATGTTTTAATTTTGCATTCTAGTAATCTCAATACACCAAAAATACAATTATAATTACATATAAGCAACACATAGCTGACATTTCATTACTTTGTTCAATAATCTTGCTGTGTTCAATCAAGGACCTTGAACTTGTTCTAAACGCCTCAGAGTTACTTTAATCTGCTGAGGAGCTTTGACCAAGTCCAGGGGCAAAGACATCTGACAAAACCAAGTCGTAATTGTATGAATGGCCTCCCTCACTGCAACTAAAATCTTACCATGGAGTTCTGATCAAAATAACAATGGTAAAGTGAACATTGTCTTTGTAAAATGCCTACTCTTAAAACTTTAGCTATCCATCTCTGACCTAGAATGAATCAAAATTAGAAGTCCATGTTATGAGATGACAAATCCACACACCTGAGTGACTGTGAAGCTGCTAGGCCTCCCTCCCTTCACAAATGAACAAGAGTACAGTGCGGAAGAATGTTTAAATGTGGACTGAAAGAGGAACTGCCCACAAACGTTTACCATGCCACTTCCTCAAATTAAAACAGGAAACTTGAGGGGGGGGGGGGGGGGGCTTGGACCTGAGCACTACAACTGTCTCTGCTCGGCAGGTTGCCTATAGGGGAACCATGTACATCTATTTCAGGAACTACACAATGGACCATTTTGTCAACCGGTTAGACAGGAGTACAACTGAACCATATGGTATTCAAATGTTATGTTACTGAGGGACAGTTGAGTATCTTTTGTGCAACTTTGACTACTGTCCCCTCAGACTTGGAGCTGGTTAGCAGAGGTAATGCTGCCTCCTTAACTGGGTTATCATTGAAAGATGCTTTCATCTTAAGTCTAAATTGTTTTCCAGGGATTGGAAGTGTGTTTGTGATATTTTCAGTTGACTTTAAACCTGTGTTTTCTGGTTCAAAATGGTCAGCTCTGATACACAACAGACTGTGTACACTGAGGCAATCCAATCACTCCAGACTAACGATGGACAATCAGCAAACAATCTTTGAAACTTGATGAAAACTTGAAGACTGATGAAATCGCAAAGCCCCCCGTCACTCAAAAATGTGTTCTGCTTCTTGTTGCTACAGTGGGATGTTTGAGCTTCACTGTGCAGAATGATGTATGTGCAGAGTTTAAGATAACAATGCTGTTTTCACATTAATCTTCTGAAAGGAGTGGGTTTCTCTGCGCTCACCTAATCTGAGTTTAAGGCCTGTAGGCCTTAGACATGACAACTAGTTTAGAGCCAAGTCTTGGGTAGTATTCAACTCAACACCATTTTGTGTAAGTGCACACACTGATAACAGACCTTTCAGTGATGTAGGAGGAATCTTATGTGCAGCAGTGAAAAATATTTGCATATTCATAGATTCTTGTTTTTAATGAGTGAGGAGTAAATGCAATTTTAAGGATTGAGGAATATTTGAACTTTTAATGTGGAAAAAACATAAATTATTACTGAAAGTAGACTATTTTATGTACATCCTAAAACATGTCTGGAGGGAATCTTTAAGACGATAGGAACACAGAGCGATGACGTTTGAGACAGCTAACTTGAACACAAAAGTCACTGACAATATAATTTTTCTCAAAACCTTAAATGTGCACATGTGAACATGAGTCAAACACAGGACATCTAATTGAAGGTACAACAATGGACACCAGGGTTACACATACAGTGAGCTTAGTTTTAGTTAGTGTAGTATGTGCTTTTCACCAACAGATGGCAGCATGGATTTTAATATACTGTAGGATTCTGATAGCTGAGAAAACCTGGTGCTCACGCTCCTGCAATATCTATATTTTTTACCAATTTTAGTCACTTTTTCCATTTATAGGATTAACAATAGAATCAGGAACTACTGCGGTGATACCCTTTGTTGACACTTGTGGGCTTGGTTTGCATTATTTTATGACTGCGTGGATGCAGGAGCAGTAATAGTGGAACTAGAAAGTGAACATGCTGGGACTCTAGCCAAGTAAACAGTAATCAATCAGTAATCAGTTTTGTAATGCATGAGTTGCATTGACAAATCAATTATCAATACAACTGCTTCTCATCGTCACTGTTCTGTATTTCAGAAGCACAGTTTTATCTTGTATCCCATTTTTGTGTTACACCAAAATATGCATTCCCTATAATAATCAGTTTGCACTAACACACTTTACACCAAAAGTAACACTTTGCATTTTTCTGACCCTGTGAAGAAAGAAACTCTCAAATGTACCATGAAAGTTCACAACTCCCTTTGGGAGGATAATAAGGATAATAATCATAACTCTTCCAGCTTTGGCCAAACTAGCAGCACTGCTATAACACAGTTTTACTATATTGTAATAGAATTCTATTTTTCCAACATGGCCCATGTCCCTGAAGTATCTTATGTTTGTTAATTATAGTCATTTATCAGAGGTACTATCATGAATCTCTTAAAGGAATTGTTTAATTGTAATGTAATTTACGATTTGGTTATTTACTTTTAGATACTTATATTCTTTACATAATTATTAGAAGTAAATTTTCTTTGACAATTTATAGATATCCTATACATCTAGTACATTAATATCAACAATTTCACACAACTAATTTCACTTTTTGTGCTTTATTTACACATTTAAATTCACATTACACTTACATGTGTTAATTAAACAACAAAATATTACCATTTGTGAGATGACAAAAAAAATTTGAATTTATAAACAAAAAATTGAATGCTGATTCCAAAATGAAAAAGTGCATTTATAGTCAATATTTGCATTTCACCACTTAAAAAACAATAATAATATCATTCTCAATTGCAAATACAAACTGAAATACAAAAAATGTAAACATTATGATGTGCTACAGGTGAATAAATACATTTTATATGAAAGATACGACTTTTGCACAAACCACATCACACACACACACACACACACACACACACACACACACACACACACACACACACACACACACACACACATATATATATGCACTTTTGCTTAGTAAATAATCTGTTTGCAACAGTTCAGACATCTTGACGTAGGTGAACATTTAAAAAGAAATCCAAAAGCTATACATTGATCTAATCACCAGCAGCATGTCTCCAAATATGCAGCAACAACATTACATCAAGTAAACAACTGAGCAATTAATGTCCTTTTTCTCCTCGTCATTTAATTCAGATTCATAATTATTCAGGTGGCAGTCTTTTCAAGGTCAGTCTTACTACCGTTCTGCTCCTCAGTTTATTCTCTTCTCAGTTATGAACCCTGAAGTGTCTGTATTGGTCCAGAATCAGTTACAGTATATCAAGTAGGCAACTCTTCACTTTACACCCACAATGACTTGAAGTCATATCTTTTTGACTCTCCTCTGTCCAGCAGCACTGCACATCATACCGTCTGTGCCTCTCATCTCTTGTCCCTTCATGACACACATTTCTTTTTCCCTGCCTCCCATTATGACAGAATACAGCTGTTGGTCTTGTTCATAGGTGGCCGGAAGTTGGTGTCTTTCGGGAAGGTCTCTCTGCGTCTGCGTAATGCGGGACTGAGGCGGCTAGGAAGGTTTGCTTGCTGCAGGAGCTCCTTGAACACCTCCACCACGTTGGCATTTTCCTTTGCAGAAGCTTCCAGATAACTGTTGTTCCAATCCATCTCTACCGTTGACAGCACATCGTCACTGGCCACCTGACGCTCATCTTTCCGGTCCACCTTGTTCCCCACCACCACAATTGGCGTGTACTTGTCTTCCTTGATCTCCAGAATCTCATCCCGAAGGCTCTTGACAGCCTCCAGTGACTCAGGGTCATTCACAGCGTACACCAGTGCGAAGGCGTCACTGTTTTGGATGGAGAGCTTGCGCATGGCTGGGAAGGAGTAGCTGCCACTGGTGTCAAGGATCTCCACAGTGATCTTGACCCCTCCAATGTCATACTCCTTGCTGTGTAGCTCCTCCACTGTGCGCCTGTGTTTGGGCTCAAAGGTGTCCTGAAGGAAACGCCGAATTAGGGCTGTCTTGCCCACTCCTGCTGCCCCCAGAAACACTATCCGCACCTGGGTCTTCTCTTTCACCTCCAGAGACATGCTGCTTTTTTATGACCTGGATGAGTGAAGAAAATGTCACAAAAACTGCCTAAATATACTCACTTCCCCTTAGTGGTTACAACAGTTTCTGTAAAACTTGACACTATCAATTTCAACACCTGTCAGACTTACTCTCTTCTTTTAAATAGTTTTTCCTTGAAAATTTTCCCCTCAGCAGTTTCTTGTGGACCTTCTTCTTAAGCTTCTTTTTTCTTTTTCACCTGCCACTTTATCAGGCTGGCAGCGGCTCTCTGTTAAAGCTCCTCACAGTTGCCTATTGGGTGCTCCTCTGTGTCTGTGATCCCACTCTGCCTTTTATCCCTGTTTTGGTGAGAGAGCTTTCATTCCCTCCTGCACTTGTAACCAATCAGCAGGAGGCAGCCTGTTGAAGCATAACATCCAGGCAGCCAATGATGGCAGGGCATGTAAATGAGTGCAGGGGGCAAATTCAAGAGGAGAGAGGAGGTGATATCTGAAAGTGAATAAACAGAAAGAAGAGCGTGGAAAATACTGTTTGAGTGGGGTCCTAATTATAATTCCAGGCAGTCATCAAGTACCTAAGGGGAATCATCTTTCCAACTATTTTGTGCATCGGTTGTGACAACATAATGAAACATGAAGACAAATATTAAAAAACCTCTTTAAACAGTCAATTCTGTTGAGATTCCCTCAGAGTTCGGTACTTACGGAGAGTGCTGTTGGTGGTGTTTTCTTCAACACTAGCTAAAAGAGGCAAGTCCATCTTGCTCTTGTGGTTGATTTATTACCTCTGTGGCTTCTCTTTATGAGACAGGATAATCTCATAAACAAGCCTTTTTTAAACTGATGCATCATAAAGATGTGTCATAAATTCAGATGATTCAGACTCTGACATCCTCTTGTATAAATGTAATGTTTTGCATGATCTGCCACCAATAATTTTAGACTGCAGTACAGAATCTGATGGTGATAGGATCGCTAAGTAGAATATCAGGTAGTAATGAGTTATTTACTTCCCGTTTGAATGAGAACAGCATCTCACAATGGCTATTGAACATTCACATGATGCTCTGGTCACCTTAATATATAGAAAACAAGATATTCCATTGAATAGAAAGTGAACCTATTAGTTTATCATAATCATTGTCATCATACTGTTAATCTCCCAATACATAATGTTATTCTCTTTTTGAGGCAATATTTCGATTTGTGATTGAAACAGAGACAGCAACCAAATCAAAGCATTGCCATCTGCTGGTCAGCAACCACGGAAAACAAACACCACAGGATGGCAGTTACATGAATGTATATTCATTTGGTTAAAAAAATATATAGTTTGCAGACAGATGCCACAGAGGCTTACATACAAATGTGTACAAACAGATAAAATAGCCTCATCCCAAAAATCCCATCTTCAATCAGGTGTCTGTTTATACATCATAGTGCAATGGTCTGTGTGGGAGAGAAATATATATACATATAAACACACCATATCAATGATAGACCTATCTCAACAACAAAAAAAGTATGTATATTTATTTTTCTTCTCTCCAACACAGACTATTGCACATGATGTGTGTACAGAGACTATACATTCTTGTAGTGTTTTCCCTGCTGCTTGCTGACCAGCAGGTGATAATGATTTCATTTGATTGCTGAGTCTACAAGAGGACCTTCTCTCTTTTATATTTGCTTAAGGTAGATCTTACAGATCAAAACATTGCCTCAAAAAAGAGTATAACCAGTGGTGTGCAGTCAGGGGCAGCAAGGCTAGCACTGCTAGCCCTGTCAAAAATGTATTTATTTCAGTTTTTTCCATAATTAAAAGGTCATTCTGAAATGTATATGGAGTCAATTACTTGTTCAGTATGCAACTTTATCCAGAAAACGAATGGTTATATTTTGTGGAGCTCAAATCTCCTATGTCCTATAAACGCATCACAGCTCCTTTCCTCTGCTGGGGCCAGCAGTAGTTGCATTTCTAGCCCTCTGATCGAGCTGGACGCTGCTATTGGATGTGTAACGTTGAGTGACCGTATCATCAGCCAATCAAATTTTGATGTGTTATTGACAGAACGCCCTAAATCAAGCAGAGTTTCTAGCGCTGGCCTGGGCGTCGTCCTTCAAATGAGCTTGGCTGATTGGCCCATGGGCAGGTGCGTGATGAAGCACTGTCTGTTATTCTGGAAAGGTGATGGCGGTTGATTTAACAGCAAGATCGGTAGATAAATATATGATTGCGGACCTGCTTCGGGTGCCTTTTTCATCATGAAGGATGGATTTCATCTACAAGTAATCGGTGAGTGCTAGTTTTTTTTAAAAACTTTCTCCAACCAGATTGGCGCTGCTGTTGGGCTAATATCTCTCTCTCTTTGTGAAGTAAATTTAGAACCGTTTTTGGAGCGTGTTTGTGTCTGTTATAGAAATTGATTTTGGTCCTGGCCCTGACTGAAACACCACCGCACGCTACTGAGTATAACATTATTCATTTGGGAGCTTAACAGTGTTCAGACCTCACTCTTTTGTATCTTGCAATAAAATGTTCTTCTTGCACCTTAATAAGTTGCCTGGATGTGTTCACACTTGGTCCCTCTTCTCAAGTTTCCTTGACAACCACAAAGCAAACATGATCTTGTTTTATTTGACTGTGCACAATATAAAGAATATTGTAGCACAATACCAATGGACTCTATTTGTCCATCTTATTAAGGAAAACAAAAGGCAAGTTTATTTGAATTAGATGTTAAGGCATCAAGACAAGATATAAAAAAAAGCACAGGGCAGTATTCAAACACCTTAAAACTATTTAAAAGTAAGAATGTCAAAAATAAGCTGAAATTGAACAATTTGAAGGATAAATAATTTAATGAAAGTCAGTAGCCCACACAAATGGTACCTCAATTAAAAAGAACCAAGAGTTGGCACTTACCTCAAATTGTCTGGAGGTGTGTGCTGTTTAGATATGTGGTGCATACTTCACTAAATGAAAACACCAGTAGGCCTACAGTTTTGACTCTTGGCACAATAATCAAGCCTGTGCCAGATGACGTAAGAAGTTTTATTAGTTTATAAAGTAGCAGCACAAAAGAAATGTCAGTTTATTTAACTTGCTTGGTGAGTATTCAGCATTTCTGTCCTTTTTTTCCAAACTTTTGGTGAACAAAAGTCCTCAGTTAGTGTAGGTACACAGATGTGACAGTGTGACAGAAAATTGGACAGGAATAGTTTTTGACTCTCGTCGGTTCTTGTCATTTGCTGACTGTATGAATCTACGACCAGCAACAGGCTTTGTCAGCCTTTGTCAGGACTCCATACAGAAGTACTAGTGTTTTTCCACTGTACATTGTTTTCTGATTCCTCCTGTGGTAAAACTATCTCACTTAAGATCAGAAACCTGAACCAAAACTGTATAGTTTTCTTCCGCATAAATTAAAAACATCTTTGCAGAACTTATCCTTGCCCTGAAGCTGACGATTACTTACACATATTCTAGGGAGAGCAGCTTATAGATCAGTTTAGTCACACATGGCAATACATGACTCTATGAGCATCACCTTAAGCTGTCCTTGGTGTCCAATTATATGTGATGCATTGCCTGTAACTGTCTGAGAACCAATCTAGCCTGCTGCCAGTTTGTCAGTGTTTGTTTTAGAAACGTGAACCTGACTCGTGATCCACTTAAATTTCCCTTGAGACTGGTATTGTCCCTTAGACTGTGACTCTCCCTGCCTTGTTAGGTTAGGCGACGGCGTGGAACCATGATAAAACCCAGGGAACACTGTAACCCCCCCCACTGTCCCACCAACACATCATTTTAACATACCAGCAAAGAATCTGTATACCCATCTCAGGGCTTTAAAATGTAAATGTTTTCAAAGGAAACTAGTTCTGTTTAATTGCTGTATATGCTGTATGTAATAGTGACTCTTCAACAGATTTCTTTACACATGTCTTCACTGATTATAACTTTGGTTATCAAGAATACAGTTTAGTGTGGCTACAGTTTGTCCTTGCAGTGCTGTTGTGGTGGTGGAAAGTAACTCAGTAAATATATTTTCATTGTATGCTTCTTTATACTTTCATTCCACTACTATTCAGAGGGAATGTTGTACTTCATACATTTATCTAACAGTTATTGGTTGTTCTGCACATTATTATTGCATGTGTACAATGATCATTATGTAATTTTTGATGCATTGTGATTAATTAAACTGAGGATATAATTTAGTCACAATTAGCTTCACTCTGGCCAGCAACAACATTTAATTGCAACTCACAGATGTCATCAGTAATAATACAACAATATATGTAATAATAATACTACAGTATTAATATTACAGTAAAGGCAGTAAGGGTCATTCTGCATGATGAGTACTTTTGCTTTTCATACTTTAAAGCCCATGAAAACATTGTTGTAAGTCTTAAAATTGTCAGATATTATTAATTGGGAAATTAAACACTCAAAAACTACTCAGCTTCATCATGACTGTGTGGGTGTGGTTTGGCCAGATTTGATTAGCAGTGGTACGGCAACACAAGCAAACAGCACCACAAATGCTATTACATTTTGATTTAACTGTTGCAAAATCCTGATTGGTGCATAGAGATCAGTGACATCACCTCTTTCCAACTGAGCCCCACCCAACCAGTGCACAAATTTAAAAAAAACCTACAGAAAAACTCTCAGGTGTAATAGTCAAAACTGTTCACACTTTGTTTGTTCATGTACAACCCCACTGCTCAGAATAATTAGACGATAATGAAAATAGGTTTTCAGGACCTTTAAGTAATATACATGGAGCTAATAATACATGTGTACAAGTACAATGAATTATTTCCAGTATCATGTGATTATCAGTCACATATATGCAGCACAGTATTATCACCTCCCATTTTGACTCTCGCTCGCTTTCTCTCTCTCCCTACCTGAAGATTGAGAGGTATTCTGAGAAATGTAGGAAAATAATATGAGATGTCATTGGCATACATATGGCAGCTAAAGGAAAAGCTGATGCCTGAGAATAACATGACATGACATTATAGATATAGTGCAATAAATCTATACCACCAATCGTGGCATACTACAGACCATGATACCCTGAACTTCTAAATGGATGAAACAAAAATATAATACAGAAAAAATGAACCCATGCACGCTAAATATCAGCACCAATAAGAGCTTCATATTAAATGTGGAAAAAAAAGTTTTCTTGTGTACTTGCATTTAATTTACTGTACATGTCATTGTGTCTCATATCCCAGTTATTTTTCTCGTATATCTATTTATGGTCATGCTGCCCTGCGGTGCTTATAATGACCAGATGGCATTGCCTGTTGGACTGAAACGAATGTTCAGCACCATGTTAGTAAGAGATATTGTTTGCACATTATAAAAATATCATGGCCATTTATTTCAATGCACATCTCTTACACCAGGATATTTTATTTATTCCTGGTCAGAGGTTAAATCATGTTGATGCAGGAATAACTCTCTACATTTTTATCCTCCTTCCATTTTTCTGTTCTGCTATGTTTAGTTCACTTTTTCAGGTTTCAATGCTCCAGTGTTTCAGGTTTCTCTGCCTACATGACCTGTGTGCTTTTGTGTTCATTTATTCTTCATAGGCAAAATCACACAATGATCATGTTTTTTCATATGCTAGCCTAAGGCCGGTCTCTCAATCAGAGAAAGTTGATTATTATTAGTTTTGTACAGTATGTGTTTTTATATGAAATAGATTTCCTAGTGGCTATGAGTCCCTCTGGCTCTGTATATTGATGGAAAGTGGCCTGATCATCTGCATCTACACTCCTGTGGGAAAAGTGCACTACACTTTCATCTTGTCAAGATGATGCCACAAGATGATGGTGTTGGAAATCTGACATATGCCAAAAATAAATGTTGCCCCACATGTGAGTTAACCTTCACTGCTACTGGAATATTGTCTCTACTCTTATATATTGATTATGTTTTGATGCAGAAACACCACAAGGCACTTTCTGCAGCACTTCTACTGGAATATTGTCTCTACTCTATTGATTAAGTTTTGATGCAGAAAACATCTAAAAACATTATCAAGATTTCTGATCATTTTATGTCGTGTTTGTGGACGCATTGTCAACTAAATTTAGGTAGTAGTTAGTCAAAACGTAATTATGTTTTGCATGCTGAAATAAAGGAGAAGTCTGACTTCAGTAATACTGATTATGAGTCCAGACACGCAGTGTGTACAGAAATGAGTGGATGAGATTATGAGGAATCAAGACACAGCTGCATGCAGACGATTAGAAACCCGGCCACTGTTATGATCATGTATACGGTGATATGAATAACCAGGTTACTCATGTTCAATGTAAATACCATACCTTGAATATGATGCCATAGTCCCAGTAGGGACTTGGCTTCGAACCCAGTTGTTCCTACTGACTTAAATGTTTAAAAACCTGGTAGGCAACAGGGCAGCGTCTATAGGCCTGAGTTGCTGCCCTGTTGTCGACCAGCTGGTGTGCAGTTGATATAATTGCAGAGAGCTTGATACTACATGCTAACTCTTCCACTAGTATTGTACAAAGTTCAAAGTTAATGCTCATTTAATATCCCCAGACTTTACCTTTTGGGATGTGGTTGTGTCATACAACTGAGCAAATACAACTGACTATGTGGAAGTTTGTATTGGCAATACTATTGAAATATTGTTGACATGACAGATTGCACCAACAGAGATATCCTGTGGGAATACAGCTCAATGTAACATCTGCAAACCACATTTTTAACATTTTAATCTGAACATTATATACAATGAAACTGCTTACAGTGTTACCAGAGCTACATCTATATAAGTGATGCACAATGATCTTTACAAATGCAGCAAAAATAAATAAATAAATATGTCATCCACCTTCAGCCTCTCCTTTCAATGGATTTTTCCAGCTCAACAACATGTCATAACAGCCTTCTGTCACCACTATAAAATCTTTCCTCTTAAACTCTAACATGGTGTTGATATGGTGCTTGGGTATATTCCAAATGACCTTCCGGTCTGCCAGTGTTGGTTCAGAGTCTCACCTTGTTGAAGTAAATTGGGTCCTGCCTGTCCAGTAGGTTAGTAAATAGTGTGTAGTAAACATATACTGTATGGTAGTAAATCTTGATGAGAGAAATGATACCATCTTTATGATTGTGTTTTGTTTTAATGGTTGTGTAGCTGGCTTTTGTTCCCCTGTCATTTGTTGACACTGACATGATTTCCTTAAGTAGAAACTAATTTAGAGGAGAGAAGCTTCATTTTGGAAGTAAAGTCATGAGTTCAAGTAGTTGAAAAAGCAAAAATCTTTTCTACTATTATATTAGGGAATCATGATCATGACAATATGTTAGGTAGGATACTGCAGGTCAACAGACTAAAAACAGGAGAGCGAGAGAGAGAAAAATCTCATCTTTTGCCTGCCTCACCTGTTTCAGCCTGTGTCTGAAACAGGCAGTTTTAGCTCCTGTCTCCTGAAGCCCCCCCTCTTGTCTGATTGGCCACTTTCTCTCATTATCTACATGTGTGAACGATGTTATGTCTGACTATAACTTGTAAAATACTCACTTGATTTGTCTATCTCAGACCTCAGCAGCCTCATATTAGCTTCAGCCTATCTTGAGAATGCATTTTTTACACCGCAAGAACTTTTGTCCCTGATCTTTGACTTTGAAATTGCTTATAGGGTGGATTTCTTTGTGGCCAGTGTGGACAAGATAAACGACTATAGCAACTGTAAAATGCTTTCAGTGTACATATAGGTTTGTGTCTATTAAGATTAAATATAACACACACAGACAAAATATGAACCTCCCCTATAACACATCAAGGAGCCACATGATTGCAGGGGTTGACATGCTCCTGATCCATGAATGAACCATGAAAATAGGCACTTTGAGTTTATTTTGAGTCAATCCCACATACACCACCCTACTGCTGTAAATAGTTACAAGCACACCAAATGTGTTAATTCACAGCTGAAAATAGTCCCCAACAAATGCACCATTTACTACAGTTTTAGGAATTGTTGCTAAAATCTACAGTTGCCAGCTGATTTAGGGAATTAATAACCCTTCTTTAAAATTGTTGTGAATATTCATGATCATTTTTAAAGATGCATGTATTTTAAGCAAACATATTGAGTTGTGGCTGAGTGCCACAGACAGGATAGGAAAGTGTAACACATTGGGTCTTTTCATGGGATTTGATGACAATAACAAGGATGTTGAATATCAACAGACTTGTTCTTTAACATCTTCAATTTTAAAAAGGAACATCTGTAGTAGTTTATGCCACAAACATTCCTGGGTAGATTTATTTGTTACCCAATAATACTTAGATCATTTGAAAATATACAGGGAAAAAAAGAAATCAAATTGAAGGCTCTTTCTTTTCTTGTCTGTACTCTGTCCTGCAGGTTGCATTCTTACAGTCTATTTATAGGGCTCTATTTTTTCTGTTTCTTAACTGCACTGTGACTCAGGGCAGCGAAGCACAATATCACGTCTGGAATGATTTTCGGTGGACTCGGACTCTTCCTCTCCTCTTTTCAAAACATTCCCACTTAAACAGATAAGAGTTATGTCCTGGGGCTCTGCACACTTCTTCAGCCTCTGAAGAGCCTCTGTTGTACATTTCAGACATTCATATGTTGAAAAAATTTACAAAAAATTGTTTTCTCTCCAGCATCCATCTGTCAAACAATCCGTGCCTAAATGGGGCTTCATGAGATGGAAAGCTTACATACAGTATTATGACACATCATTTATGTTTTTCTTTATACTGATGCTTTAGATAAAAAAATGTTATTAAAAAAATACCATAACAACATAATCCCAAACCCTGGTGCATTTTAAACATTTTTAAAATTAAACTTTTTTTTTCAGAACATGCAGTGGTCCTGCATCTACCTTAAAATATGTACAAGGCATGCAGAGATATAGTACAACAATTATCTGGCCCTTCCTGATTAGCATAAAAGTTTAGGAGGCTTCCAACAAATCATCAGGCAGTTTTATTAGACAAACATCCTTCTGCCCTGCTAATATGTCAGCTGCCTCACCAGATTAAATGCATCTCTTGAGTGTAATAACCAACACATACCACTATCACACAGTAACAGCATCCTCTCAGTCAACAAGGAAGTCCACAAACTAATGCACCTGAATTACCGTATGCATATCAGTGATAGATGTGAGCTGTACATGGACAGTATGTGAGCCTCCATGCCTGGAAATATGACTCACAGGCATTATGTTAATATCTGGCTTCTACAAGCTACAACTTCTGAATACTGATAACCGGTGAAATGTGCTCAGGTGATAAATCAATGTAGATTATTGTGACTGGCGGGGGCTCAGGCAAAAAAGGGAAATGCTGTGGGAATCGCTGAGAGGAAGTTGATAAATTATTCAAACTGTCTATATCACTCTAACTAATTTATTGTGTTGGATTATTTCTGTTGATTTGAGAATTATTGAGTTAAGGCACGTATTTGGGGGGCATTGAGAATTAATATCATAATTCAATTAAAAACAACTCATTTATCAATTAAGTAAGAGTTAATTAAGCCAGGACTGATGAGAAGCATTTCTTTGGCAGTAAATCATTTTAGTACTTGACAGGAAAATGGGGTTTCATATTAAAATTAATCATAGCAATGCGTGCATCCATATGCATAGGATAGGATTATTGCACGTTTTTTGGTAAAATATTCCATTCATCATCTTCTCACTATTAATTCCTACAATGTTTGACCTTTTTTTTTTAATTCAGAAAGTTGATTTAATGCTTATATTTGCAAAGGTTTGAAATCAGATGGGGTTACAAATGTGACCATATTCACACAACTCAGAACTATTTTGTGCAGCTGCTGTCAGGTCTTAATGAGCTTCACGTGACATAGCAGAGGTTATAGCTGAATTCAACGAAACTCTCATTATCAGTCAAACCGTATATTTTAGTTCAAAACATAAATAGCTCAAATAGCAGGCCATAATCATATGTTTAAGTATATGTTATCTTTCACTTCCAAAAGTGTGTATTAATGTATCCTGTTCTATATTCAATTTGTTGATATAACTGTGAATCAGCATTGACATCTTTCTGCAAATGAGACAAATGGAGCACTTACTGTGGGAGTATGTGTGTATATGTGTGTCAGACAGGAAAGTAGGCAAACAATAATAAAGCTGCATTATGCAGTTTTACACTTTGGTTGCTCAGGTTGGTGGTGGAAGGTACTGTAGCATTATACTGGTGAACCAAGGGCCAGATAAATGATGAGTATGGACAAAAAATGTGCAATGTCCCACACATAAATTGGTATTTATAAAAGGTCACATAATGAGAATGTGTGGACCTCATGCATACATGTTTTTCTAGATCAGCTGATTAAGGGGAAAAAAGGGCAAAGGACCAAATCTAATATGTAAAGTACTTTTAGCCAGTTTCAATGATTATTTTGCAGATGACACATCTAGCAGTTAAAATTTAGCCTGACAATGACACATTATAAATGTGTGTGCTCAGTTTTGTTATTATTTCTCTTTGCGTACACACTTTTGACATTTGACAATAACTGTCTATCTACATTTGTGCCTTTGCATATACACAGTTTTAGTCATGAATGTTCAGCTTTTTAACACTTGTGTGAGACTCTACAATCATGTGTGCATGTGTGCAGCAGTCAGATGGCTTGTCAGTCTGCATTGGGCTCAACAGTGTGACAGTTGGGCAATCAGTCATGCCACATCCTGTCGGATCCATCACAGTGCCAACTCCAAGGGTCGGTCGCTCCACATGATGCAAATAGAAATCTGCAAAGAAGAAGAAAGTCGCTGGTTGCAAAGTAAAATATGATTCCAAATTAAATTTTTATTTGACATATGTTGCATGCCTTTTTTTGTCTGTGTCTGGTGATGTGAAAGCATTTGCAGTGCATTTATTTCCATCTATAGGTGCAAATTTAGTCACAGCTCCTTTACAGCTGATGATAATTTAACCATAAATCTGTCTCTTAATCTGAGAGTCTGTGGTGCTTTAATGTTTTGAGGGAGGACAGGCTACCAGTGCCAAATCCACCATCAGTCTCACAGACACAGAGGAAAGGACAGCTAAATCACACAGAGCCGTGATTTAAAGACAGAGAAGAAGAATCCTAATTATAGTTGTAAATTATACAGATTTATAGGCATTTTTCAGAATGTACAAAATTGTCTGAGGCTGATAGTTCAACATAAGAGACGACTGCTATAGTGCAGTTCATCAATTTAAGATTAGATTTTGGCACAGATGTTTGTATTTAGGTGATGGAATGAAACTAAGACAAGGGCTGCAACATAGAGAACTCCCCTCGGCCATCATGATTCTGACTTTGGATAGAGCAGCTAATTGGATTAATAGGGCACATTGATTAGTGATTCACTTCCATGTGAGTAAGAGAGAGGACGTTTTACTTAATTGGATGGAGTGAACTAGAAGGCAGTTATCTTTTCACTTTTAAAACTGATGGATCATTGCTGGAAGGAGGAAAACATTGAAAGCGTCACTGAGGAGAAACAGTGATATAGTCTTAAATTCTGAAGCTCCACACATACATACATACATATAGTGATCCTCTCATCTCTGAAGGAAGCTAACAATATTCCATACAATGGATATTTGTATGTTTATGAGGATGCAATACATTCAGTGGTGCTCTTCATAGATGTGAATCATCTAATGCATCCAGAATGTAAGTCACCCGGCCACTCCCTCAAACATTTAGCCTTTCTTTCAAATGCCCCTCAGGAGAAAGGGCAATATCAACAAGATTATTCACTTGGTTTCTCTCAGCAGCACTGTTAACCTGTGTTGGGTTTATGTCTATGAAACTGTGCATGTGTTTGTCTGTTTAATCCATCCTTGACCCAGAACTGTAATGATCCTTCATACAAAAGGAAAAAAAATGTGTAAAGTGTGTGCACACTTTAAAATGATACCTCAAAGTTTTATGTATCGCAGCAATTATAATGAGACATCCAACATTAAATGCTCAGAAGTGTCCTCTTGTAGGTGTGGGTGAGTGTCAGTGATGCTGTTAGCTACTGAATAGGAACATGTTATGTAGCTTGCCTCAGATCATTGCTCTACATTTTATTCCTCCTACTCCATTTTGACTATTTGACTATTACCTTGTTTTCAGATTTCATTATTCTTTTTGGATCAATTAAAACACATTATAACTGTTGCATCTCATCTGTGTTGATCCTTGAAATAATCATATTAATATGACTATTATATTTTTTACCTTTTCTAACCTTAACTATTCAGTACATTTATTTAATGCTTCTTATTGCTAGCTTTTTATTGATGCTTCTTGGCAAATGCCATGCATATTTAACATGCATGGAAAGTGAATATTCTCGAATGTAGAAGAGGAGAGCTGGTGGCTCGTTTGCCTCTGGCATAAAGCTAATGAGCCGCTAAGGGTAGCATATTTCTGGATTATCCTTTAAATGAAAAAAAGAGTTCACTGTTTAACCATCCTGATTTGTTTCAGTAAGTATTTCAATGGATGAATTTCTCTCCTCAGACAGTACTACAAGGCATATCGCGGCTCCCACGGCACTCCATACAGCAAATTTCAATTTGAACAGAACACAGGGATTTTCATTATTTCTTATTATGAAAATACACATCATGTAGGAACATCTTACCTCACTCATTGCTAATTTACAGCTGTCCTCCAGTGTCTACAAATAAGGTCAAGAAATTCAATTATTTTGTTCTGTTTTACTTTGATGCCGCCTGCCCACTTTTCGTCCGTCAGTATCTGACAAAGCCTTAGCAACCACTGGGGATACTGAGGTCTTTTCTTCTGTATGTTTTCCATGAATCTGAGAATTTCAGTAACATTATGAAACACTGTAAAAACTAGCACTTGGAGGATTCTGTATTCTATCAGCTGATTCCTGTATTTTTCACAACAGTGTGTACTGTTGTTTAAACTTATGAGCCATACCAAATACAAATCTCCATTCCAATTATGATTTTTTTTTTCTTGATTGTGATCTCTTTTTTCTCATGATACATGAAGTCTTATAACTTTCTCCACCTTTATTTTCTACCTGGTATTATGCTCCCTTCACACATGTGAGCAGCAACCACATAAATCAACCGAGATGTAGCCCCATTCAAACAAAATTTTTATCAGTTTTCGTCCAAGACTTAATTTGAATTGATTGAAATGATCTGTCTGCACTTGGTTTATCATTTAATTTTTCAGACCACACTTCACCATACTTTTGCAGTTGCACGCTTCTATTATCAGTGACCCACATATTTCCACCCTCAAGTAGGGGATACGTTTATATCATAGACGTGCAGTTGTGAATCTCTGTCCCAGAAATCAAAAAATTGATGCATCATATAGAACCCTTATCAAGCTCCATTTTCCGCATATGAATTACAGTTTTATTTTTCACAGCCTATTATGTAGGCGTGATTGGGTGAATCACTTGAGTTTCTTGGTATTATGCTATTATTGTGTTAATTGCATGTGAGCACCGGGAAATTGTTCCCAAGTAGATATGTCTGATAGAGACTTATCTAGGGCACTGTGATATTACAACAGTGGTTATGAGCTTTTGATAAAATAGTTATGATTATTACCAAAACACAAGAGAAATTTCAGTTAGATATTATTTTCTCTGTGTGTGTAGTTTGAGCATTTTCACTTCTTTCTCTAAGAACAGTGCACAAAA
Organism: Scomber scombrus; assembly: GCF_963691925.1. Lineage (NCBI taxonomy): Eukaryota > Metazoa > Chordata > Actinopteri > Scombriformes > Scombridae > Scomber > Scomber scombrus. The sequence goes on along the minus strand of NC_084971.1, from coordinate 14,967,613 downwards.
GAAATATGTTGACCCGCTTTGCTTGACTATAGGCATCTGAGATGTGGCTAAGATTGAATGCAAGGATGGCCCAAGTTGATGTAATGGTTCTAAAAATGAATGTTATCTAAATTGAAATTAAAGTTTAACTGCAGTACACAACACACATACAGCCACAACCCATCCCTCCTTCCAAAGTTAGAATCGTAAAGTATAATCTATCAGGCTTACAACCAACTGTCTGAATTCTCTCTGAGTCATTCAGTGACCCCTTTTTCCTGGACTGACGTGGGAGAAGAGGACATCAAAGCCCTTTTCTCACTCTCTGTCATCTATTTCCCTCCATCACTGTCAGTTATCACTTGCTCCTGTTGATCAGAGTATCACTTCATGGCAAGTGTGATAATTTGCCCTATTTATGCGTAGTGATTATATAAATATATATACACATATTTTACAACTTGTTAACTTGTTATTTACTCTCCATTCATACATGACCCAACCAATGACCATTTGCTTTTAGTGTGAATGGGTCCAATTGTTATCTGACTCAGGTTCAAACTTTTTCTGACACTACAATAATAATAATAATAATAATAATAATAATAATAATAATGACAATAATAAAAAGACGTCCAGCCTTTTCAGCCAAAGATTAAACAGTTGAAGATTGCATAGATGCTTGATGGGTTACTTTCAAAAGATGATTAAATAAAAATAAATCTGTAAAGTTACACTAGATCATTCACACTGTTCACAATGTCAAATCTTTGAGGTAAATACACAATTGCAGCTGCCACCTTTAATGATATCAGAGCAGGATTTTGTACTCAGGATTCTTCAAATACAGTTGGCTGTAGCTCAGGACATGCAGAAGAATGGGTCATCCATTAATTGCAGGGTTGATGTCACTGAAACCTCAGTTTCTCTCAGTGGGTATAGGTCAGTGCTTGACATGATACTACTGCTGCCGTTGGTGTGTAAGTAAGCATGGGTGGATTAAGATCACATTTTTAATGCAGTTTGGGTAAAAGCACCATACAATGCAGAACATTTACAATATTTTATATGATTTTATGACAATATGATATGTAAGAAATTACAGTTGCCCAACTGAGCCAACAGTAGCCTATTTGTGTGTGAAAGGAGAACAATGACTCAGTATGAAATTGACCTAAAATCCTCAAAAATGACCCTTTATAGAACGTGATTATACCAAATGTCTATTTCACCTGTACAGTATGTGTCAAGCTTATATCTTGCTCTGGCTTTAAATGTTGGATTTGTTGAATGAGTGACCAACTGGCCTACATTGTCATCCTAAGACCCTTAAAATGGGTGTCATGGATTCAGGTGACCTTTAATTGAACCTTTGCAAGAAATGTTTTGCTCAGTGTGCTCTGGTGTCTGTTTTTTTTTTTCTCTCTCTCCTTCTTTTTGTCAGGCTATAACAAGGCAATGCTGTCGTCATTACAATAACACATAAAGGCCTTAACTGTCCTTGTAAAAATTGTGTGCATGTATAATCAAAACTCAGTAAGTAGAACCAAAACCTACCATGATGATATTAATTTTCTTAAAAAGTCCAATTACACAAGAAATGATAGAGATATGATATGCTTACATGACCCAGCTTTCCCATAGTTTCTTTCCCTCTGGAAATCTTATAGAGAGTTAGTTATTAAGTATTAAGTAGTACAGTTATTTCCATCATACTCGCTGCTTTTGAATACATTTTTTTGTTTTGTTTTATCATATGTGCTGTTTCAGATTCTCTCATGGGAATGGACAAGCCAGTTGAGTCAACTACAGAATTTAAAAAAATAATGCTTCTCTTGTTCTTTATGTATGAGGCATCAGCTCCACTCATGCAGTTCAGTGGATGCAAGAATACTGCAGATGACAACCTTATTCCAAAAGTACATCGCCTTGTGGCCTGTGGGCTTGGATTTCATGCTGGGTGCATGAATCAGAGGGTTTACTTCCTCTGTCTGTCTCACTGTCCCTCATTTAGGCCCTTAGTCCTGTCCAAGCCTGCAATCCAGTCACAGCAAGGCTCACACATACAAAGAGCTGCCTCTTCATGCTTGTCAGGAATATTTCTCATTGTGAGTTGAAAATATTAACAATAAATGATTATTAAAAAAAAAAAATGAGTGCAGTGAGAGCCGTGAATAGCTCTTTTTAATCAGTGTAAACAAGAAGCTCCCCGCTTTCTCTTCTCATGCTTTCTCTTGTCCCATTATATGACAAATCAATGTAACAGCTGTGTGTGTGTGTGTGTGTGTGTGTGTGTGTGTGTGTGTGTGTGTGTGTGTGTGTGTGTGTGTGTGTGTGTGTGTGTGTGTGTGTGTGTGTGTGTGTGTGTGTGTGTGTGTGTGTGTGTGTGTGTGTGTGTGTGTGTGTGTGTGTGTGTGTGTGAGGGAAAGTCCTGTTTGAATGTAGGTCTGTGTCACAGTGGTGGAGCTCAGCAGGACAGAGCTGTAAACCACTGATCTACTGAGCTCCAATGGCTGCATTTGGGCACTGAGGTGAGAGAAGTAATCACTAACCAGGTACACAGTGTATTACTCTAAATGACTACAATGTGCTCCATTATATGCTTCCCTTCTAGAAAATCATATTCCACAAACTGGAATTCCCTTCATCCCCACGGGGAAATTCCATTTTGCTTAATTAAAATACCAGTTTTGGAGAGCAACATCAATCACAGCATGCTGGACTATTAATGTACTGAAGTGTTTGTTACCCTGAAATGTAGAGAGGACATGAATCTGACAATGGAAGACTAATTAGCCACAACGTGACAGTAGACAACGTAGCTACTATAGCTAACAACACAACCTCTGTGTACTGTGTGCCAGTGTCACAGTGACAGTACAAACTAATTTCAGATTTACCAGGACATCCAACTGTTTCTGTTATTTTCCTCCAGGTTCACTTTTATTTCTCATCCTGAAAATCAAATTGAATTTAACAAGGTATTTCTTTTTAGCTGTGCAGTATAGAAGGAGTCTGCATTTACACCACCTCTACACATTTAAACACCTTTTACATCATACTCTGATATCGTAAAATATATCAGGTATCATTGTATCGTGTGTGTGTTTGTGTGTGTGTGTGTGTGTGTGTGTGTGTGTGTGTGTGTGTGTGTTTGTGTTTGTGTGTGTTTGTGTGTGTTTGTGTGTGTGTGTGTGTGTGTGTGTGTGTTGTTTCTACTCTGTGCATTTTTTCCCCTCACATTCTCTCCCATGTTTTGTGTTATGACAGATCCTAAAAGTTTATACAAAGATTATGGTAAAGTAGGAGAAATGCCAACTGTATGATAATGTGGCACTAACTATTGTACTTGAGTTTCTAGTCAGACTTTTTAAGTGTCTGAGGTAAAGAGTTGTTGTTTTACTTTGTAGCTATTGTAACCCCCATTCACATTATAACTCTATTTAATATGTGGGTAAAATAGGTGTTTCTTGAAAATAAAACAGCTCATCCCTATATTGAGAAAACTGGCGAGAGCAGAGATTTTGTGTGTGTGGGGTTTTCTCTGTGTAACTATCGGGTATAAAAAGACTGAAGCTCAGTAGTTTTTCATTGTTCAATTTCCGCCTTTCCAACTTCTTATTACCTGCTCTGGGTTGAGGTGCAGTGCTTAGTCCTGCCAACATTGATAATCAAAAAAATTAATGTCGATGAATCAATCAATCAAAAGTTTTCAGCTGCATAATTCACCAACCTGTTTTTGTTTTCTTCTGAAAGAAAGCTGGCTGAAATTGTGTGTGTTTCCCGTATATACAGATACTGTATGTACGTGCATGTGGTGGTTTCGTCTTGTATTAGTTCCCTTATGTAGCAGACTGTTGCTGACAGGTAAGCTGTCAGAGGCAGCAGAGGGAAACAGCCTGCTGGGCATCCATGTGCTAACAAATCACATTTGGTTGTGTACCACTGTCAACTCTCTTATGTCTAAACTGAAGTCTCTCGCTCCATCTCTCTCTTACAGCTGTATGCTGTCTGAATGTTCATAGGGCAAAAGAAGATAGGCAGCATAAATCAAAAATGTTAAATACAAGATTCCGAATTTCTTTAGTCATAATGTGATGGTGTGGGAATGATCCGTATAATATTGCTTTTTTATTCTTTTCATGCTTTTACTTTTTGTTATCTTTCACCCATACAGAAAACACAGAGCATACATAAACAATAAAGTAGGTATCTGTATAGATTACTAATCGACATATACATATTCATATATATTCACATATACATATATATGTATTCCTGTAGCTCAGCTGAGTATTGTTGCTGCCTGCAGTAGTATGCAGCAACATCACAATGTGTAACAGAACTGACCTGAAAGTTTTTTTTAGGACATTCTATGTTGGTTTACGAGGAGTATTTATTATCTGATGTAGATGCATTTTTAAAGCCAAAAGGGAGCTTTGACGTTCGAAATTGTGTCCAGGAAAACTAATGAGAATCAGCTAGAGGGATGTAAACATTACTATATGTGGGTCCTGAGGCAAAAGAAGTGCTCTGCTTATTATTCTTTCTGCATTCACTCTGTAAACATTTCATTATAAAATGTGAGGATACATTTTGGACTGTTAAGTGTCCACCAGGGTTTTTCTTCAGGGTTTTTTTCTCATGTGTATTTGGCCTTCTGTCGTGTTTAAATCTGATGTCGAACTGGACTAACTAAAGCCTTTGGAGAGGGATGGAGGTGTAAAAGTAAAGTTTTTCATACCTCGTTCCTCCTATTCACTATCCATACAGAAATAATTCATGTCAATCATCTTTTTACTGTAGAAAATAGCTGAGGATATACGCCTTCAAAAACGTGTCTCTTTTGCATAAATGCATAAGTTCTTGCGTTTAAATATTTTGTTCTTGAGCCGGAATAATTTACTCAGCACAAGTGTAATAACATGCACCAGAAATGTTTCTTGATAATTAAAGTACCATATCAAGGCTTGACAAATGTAACCATTAAGCCAGGGTAAGTAATACATGGCCAAAATGTTTTATTTACAAAGCAGTCAGCAGAAATAAACAGATGGTTTCTCATGCTCATGTCTACACAGCAAAAGTATAAGCTTGTTGTCATCATGCAGAAGTGTGCCGGCCAAAAAGTGACTAGAGCCTTATCAGTTTATGCATGTATGAGCAGCAGGCGCATGGGTAATGAATGTTAATCAGAATTTGATGCTGACTGCATGCACTCCTGCACTTCCGCTTGAATATTAAGGAATCAGAAATATGGGAGGTATTGTGTTTGTACTGAAATAGTTAGATCTGTTTCCTTTTAGCTTGGGAATGTTTCCCCAAAATCCTATTGTTAGTTTAAATGTTTTGGTATTATTGCTTAGATTTGTTTACTCAATGTCCCATTATGCATCATCTTTTTGGCTTATGCATGAGTGCATATTTTGAACTTTCATTGGACAAAAAAAAAAAGCAAAAAAGAGCTCCAGAGTCTGTGCATCATCTTGAAAGAAACTACATTGTTTGGGTTCATATCATTATTGATATTCTCGGAATTTACTGTATTATTATACAAAATAGGTCATCTTTATGACATCACACAAGTCATTATAAATATTATCTTGTTGTTTAATGGTATCCTGTGCACATCCATAATAAAGGGTTTCAGGTGCAGAAAAAAACTGTGGGGATCAAATATTGCTGTCAACTAGATGTGGTATTGCACTGAATTACACCACATGCAGAAAAATGCTTTGTCTGTTTCAAATGTTTTACCACAATAAGCTTCCTATCAGCTTCAATGGTAGAGCATGATGTTGTCCTAGACAACATGCTGCCCCGCCGGGCCTCTTTACACCTCGCTCACAAAAGAGATTACAGATCCTTACTGATGCTCTGAAAACCCCCATGGGCTGAACAGTGGGTGTGTCTCTGCGGGGTAAAGGACGCTGAATATGTGAAGAAACAAGCTCCTGATGTGTGCTCATACATATACACACATACACATATATATATACACACACACCATCCATCTCAATCCTAAATATGGATCTTTCCTTTTCTGCTCCCAACTCATCCTCTCATTTCTTTTTCTGCCCTTCCTCATTTTGTAATCTCTTTTCTTTTTGTCTTCTTATCCCTCATTGTGTATGTTCAGCCTCCATTCATCTTATACATAATATCCTAAACACTTCCCGAAGATGGGGAGGAAGGCAGCTTAGTTAACGAGTTGACCGCTCTATCCTGCCCTCTGTGCTCCATCTCCAAGGTTATTACAATATGTTGAAATGCTTTGTTTAAGTCCTGCATACCTCAGTGTAAAACCATGGTTCCTGCCAGCACAAAGAGCTGAATTACATTAGGCTATTTCAATTCCTGTCACCTAAACTCAGAGTATGATGTAAAGCTTCTCTATGGTACCTCAGTGATTGGGTAAAAGCCCCAGCATATCACTGTACAAGCAAAACTCCCACAATTGGCCTCAAAGGCAAAAAGAAGCAATCTAGTATATGTGACACTCTACAGGATATAGACAGCACTCACTCTTTTTAAGATGAATGACTGCTTCACTTGGTGTGATGCTGGCTCTGGGATTGCCTTTTTCTGCTTCTGTGTGGAATTGAGGTCTTTGTTGAAAATTGAGGCCATCCTTGTGAGGGAATGGGAACATACTAAACCTGTTACATTAATTAAATCTGTATAGGTTTCAACAGGTTTCGACTGGAAATGAGAAAAAAAAATTCAAGGGTAAATAATAAATGCAGTTTATGTAGGAGATTATCATTCTGTGGTGAAAATGTATCAAATGTATGTAATGTGAAAGAGGCTCCCAGCTACAAAAATAAATGACCAACCCAGCTAGTTTCAAGTTGTTAACATTCATTTGCCTCTTGTCCCCTTCCTCTCCACTAACCACATGAATACATTTTTGGCCACTAAATGGTCAGAAGCAGGGACGGACTCGGACTAAAAAATGGCCCTGGACTATTGATTCTATCCACAATATATATGTTACTTTGTGTAAAAGAATTAGCCTGGTTTATCCTATTTAATAATTTAATGCCATATTACACTTTTGTTTCATCTTCCTTATTAATGAAACTGTAGCCTATAAATAAACCCCAGGCTTGTAGCCTATGTTAGGCTAAGTGTCAGCTCATAGCCCACCTCACAAATAACAGAGAAACAAACAGCACTCAGGTGGAAGACAGTGAGATTTTAACTCCCCAAACCTTTGGTTAAATGTGGAGCTTTATTTAGCATCTTTCCCCACTCATGAGCATGTAAGAGTAATACCAATGGATGCTTTAGGTTTTCCAGTTTCATTCAGCACCATGGTCTTCTATCTTCTTGCTGAAGTGAGCTCTCTATAACGATGAGATGAAATCACGGTCACCCCGCAATTAATTTTTAACGCGTATATTTATTTATTTTTTCATATTAGCATGACAGTACGACGGAGTATTAAGGCCAGACTAAGCCACTTTTTTTGGGAAATTACGAGAATAAAGTCGTGATATTAGGTCTACGAGAATAAAGTCGCAACATTACGAGAATAAAGTCATAATATTAGGTCTACGAGAATAAAGTCATAATATTAGGTCTACGAGAATAAAGTCGCAACATTACGAGAATAAAGTCATAATATTACGAGAATAAAGTCATAATAATAGGTACACGAGAATAAAGTCATAACATTACGAGAATAAAGTCGTAATATTACGAGAATAAAGTCATAATAATACAAAAAAAAGTCGTAATATTACAAGAATAAAGCCATAATATTACGAGAATAAAGTCATAATATTATGAGAAAAAAGTCATAATATTACGAGAAAAAAGTCATAATATTACGAGAATAAAGTAGTAATTTTATGAGAACTCTTACAAGAAAGAGCAGTCTTCCCCCTGCGTTAAAATGAGGAATGTTGAGCATCTGTGAAGTTATACTTTGGTATCGGTTTCACAAATAAGGAAATACTTAATCTTTTGGCACAACAGCATCAAATTATTATCAGTATCAGGACTTTGAAACAATTGTGCAAACGACTGTGTCTATTTCGAAGAAAGAACCACACAGACTTGGAAGAAATTGCCTCTTTTGTGAAAGAGGAGCAGTCTGGTAGTGGTCGACTGCAAGGCTATCGGTGGTTACATCTACGTGCCATTCATACGACTTTATTCTTGTAACATTATGACTCTTTTTCTCGCAATATTACGACTTTATTCTCGTATTATTACGACTTTATTCTGGTAATATTATGACTTTATTCTTGTAATATTACGACTTTATTCTCGTAATTTCCAAAATTGTATTTATTTATTTTTCCTCTTAGTATGGCCTTAATACTCCGTCGTATGACAGTGAGATTTAACATCTTAATTTTGTATGTAGCCTACTGTTTGTGTCCTTACCACTTACCAGTACCTCTGCTGTCTGTCCCTTATCTGATGCTTATCAGGTTCAACTTCCACCTGCTCCTCAACACTTTTGCTGGACGATTCATTGCTTTGGCTGACGTCTAGGACTACATTACTACTGCTGCTGCTGCTGGTGGTAGTTACACTTCAGCCAAACAGCTCTGTGAGCTTTTTACATTTTGATGCATCAGTCTGGAGAGACTTGGTTTCTTTTCTTTTAACTTTTCCTATCCACCTTTCTCCTTATGTTTTCTGCTTGCCATTATCACAGCAACTAAGATTCACTGTTATTTGTTAGTTCTTTTTTTTTACACTTGGCAATAAAATGATCGTATAAGCGCCCCCTGCTGTTGGCTGTTAGTGTCGCTTTATCTGACTTTTTGGTTCAACTTGATCTCACAGAAATGCGGGACAGGGGCACGACCCCTGTTAACAGTGAATTCCGTGGTGGGTACATGCAATGTGTCAAATTTACATGTCCCCATCACGGAAACAATACCAATGTAAAATCAATGGGAATCCTCTTTCGTGGTGGACACACGGATTCCCCAGTTCATTCTAATAACAGCCTATAAAACTATTGATTATATTATTATTCCCGTGGTAAAATGCTAAAAGAGGACAATATTTCCCTTTTTAATAACCTAAAGGTAAAGTCCGGCGGTAATAAATATAATAACTACCTCATTACACCAAAATGACAGTTATATCATACACAACCTGTTTTTTAGACAACAAAAAAGTCGTATTTAATGCACTATAATAAATTCAGTTAAATTACTATTAAAAATAACGATTAAATAAAAGATGTATAGATTAGAAAACAGTATTAATTAAAGCCGCAAGCGGCGATGGCGGGCCCTCGCTCACCCATGCCACCGCGGGGCCTGAGGCATGGCGGGGCTGTGGCGTGAAGCAGAAAGTGAGAAAAAACCTGGAAAGAGGCCAAAAATGCAATGTTTCGTTCATCCAGTAGGCGGCAGTCACAGGAAGTTACACATATGGTCTGGTGTGGTCTGGTGTGTTCAGGGCGGCCACTCATCAGTCATGTGAGGTTTGGAGTGAATTGGACAAAGCATGAAGGAGTTATGAGAGGTTGATGGTTCATCCACCAGGGGGCAGTAGAGTGTAACAAAACACAAGCGGTTGCGTTCAGGGTGGGACAGTGATTACACATGTGAAGTTTTGTGGAAATCGCACAATGATGATGTAAAATATGGCACTTCCTGTTTCCACTAGGGGGCGACACGAGTGAGATCTCCTATGAGCGAATGGAGACGTTGAGGTCGGCACCCTGGACCTGTGTACCAATTTTCATGATGATACGAGTTCAATAAAGCCATCAAAAAGCCAAACGTATTTTCATGGCGAGGAATTGATGGTCGCCGCGTCGCAACACGGACGCCATTACTCGTAGCTTCACAGTCTTCATAATGTAGCTTCACCAACTGGTTCTGAGTGAAGTTGATGGGGCAAAGTATGTAATTTTAATGAATCTTAGTTAACTTCCTGTTACCACCGGGGGGCGCTATGAGTTACGTGGGAAGTTAATATATCGGTACGTTCAGGGCGGAGCCATCATCATGTCCAGCAAGTTTGAAGCTGATTGGATGAAGTATGTGGGCGTGAGAGCCACTCGTATGTACATGGCGAGCACGCCAAAGTTAGTTGAGCCCTGGCAGACACGCCCCTTTGACCTAGGGATGCGCAGAGCACAACTTAAGCTCAGCTAGGTCTGGAGATGTTGCGTACCTAATTTGAACTTGATCGGGCGAACGCTGTGGGAGGAGTTAATTTTAGGCGGGAAAAATCAAAACCAAAATGGCCGACTTCCTGTTGGGTTGAGGTCATGAGGTCAAGAGGCTTTTTTGCATATGTGGGTATAATACATATGTGTACCGAATTTTGTGAGCATAGGACAAAGTTAGCAAAATTCCCTATGGGCATTTTTGGACTTTGTAGGGGGCGCTATTCCGCCATTCTGCGTCGACCATGTGCGACCACCCAAAAATATCGAATTTCGGATGAGGTCGGACGTCCGTGCAAAAGTATAAGCAATTTCGCATTTGGGAAAGGGGCGAAATTGGGGCACGAAATGTCGGAATAATAATAATAATAATAATAATAATAATAATTAAAGCCGCAAGCGGCGATGGCGGGCCCTCGCTCACCCATGCCACCGCGGGGCCTGAGGCATGGCGGGGCTGTGGCGTGAAGCAGAAAGTGAGAAAAAACCTGGAAGGAGGCCAAAAATGCAATGTTTCGTTCATCCAGTAGGGGGCAGTCACAGGTAGTTACACATATGGTCTGGTGTGTTCAGGGCGGCCACTCATCAGTCATGTGAAGTTTGGAGTGAATTGGACAAAGCATGAAGGAGTTATGAGAGGTTGATGGTTCATCCACCAGGGGGCAGTAGAGTGTAACAAAACACAAGCGGTTGCGTTCAGGGTGGGACAGTGATTACACATGTGAAGTTTTGTGGAAATCGCACAATGATGATGTAAAATATGGCACTTCCTGTTTCCACTAGGGGGCGGGACGAGTGAGATCGCCTATGAGCGAATGGAGACGTTGAGGTCGGCACCCTGGACCTGTGTACCAATTTTCATGATGATACGAGTTCAATAAAGCCATCAAAAAGACAAACGTATTTTCATGGCGAGGAATTGATGGTCGCCGCGTCACCACACGGACGCCATTACTCGTAGCTTCACAGTCTTCATAATGTAGCTTCACCAACTGGTTCTGAATGAAGTTGATGGGGCAAAGTATGTAATTTTAATGAATCTTAGTTAACTTCCTGTTACCACCGGGGGGCGCTATGAGTTACGTGGGAAGTTAATATATCGGTACGTTCAGGGCGGAGCCATCATCATGTCCAGCAAGTTTGAAGCTGATTGGATGAAGTATGTGGGCGTGAGAGCCACTCGTATGTACATGGCGAGCACGCCAAAGTTAGTTGAGCCCTGGCAGACACGCCCTTTGACCTACGGATGCGCAGAGCACAACTTAAGCTCAGCTAGGTCTGGAGATGTTGCGTACCTAATTTGAACTTGATCGGGCGAACGCTGTGGGAGGAGTTAATTTTAGGCGGGAAAAATCAAAACCAAAATAGCCGACTTCCTGTTGGGTTGAGGTCATGAGGTCAAGAGGCTTTTTTGCATATGTGGGTATAATACATATGTGTACCGAATTTTGTGAGCATAGGACAAAGTTAGCAAAATTCCCTATGGGCATTTTTGGACTTTGTAGGGGGCGCTATTCCGCCATTCTGCGTCCATGTGCGACCACCCAAAAATATCGAATTTCGGATGAGGCCGGACGTCCGTGCAAAAGTATAAGCATTTTCGCATTTGGGAAAGGGGCGAAATTGGGGCACGAAATGTCGGAAGAATAATAATAATAATAATAATAAACATTACAATTTCAATAGGGCTTTCGCCAGGCGACTTGCAGTCGCCGCTCGGGCCCTAATAATAATAATAATAATGATAACAAACATTACAATTTCAATAGGGCTTTCGCCAGGCGACTTGCAGTCGCCGCTCGGGCCCTAATAATAAACATTACAATTTCAATAGGGTTTTCGCCAGGCGATTTGCAGTCGCCGCTCGGGCCCTAATTACCGCCCACTACGTGACGTTGTTGAACCGGGGAATCCTTGTGTCCATCACGAAAGGATTCCCATTGATTTTACATTGGTATTGGTTTTCGTGAGGGGGACACGTAAAATTGACACATTACGTGTCCCCGTCACGAAATTCAGTGTTAAGAAGTCGTGCCCCCGTCACGTATTTCTGAGAGACCAGGCTCTTTTGGTTGATGAACCAGGCAGGCCGACGGCCGTTTGCCCCTGGTCAGAACAACGCCAACACAAGCTGACAGACCTTAACCTGTGTCTAGTAAAGATTTGTGTCAGAATGTTTAATATCAGTTTTGAACTATAGTGCTCGTGCTGGCACCTGGATGCATCAAATACCTCTAAAGAGATTGGATATTCTTAGAGCAAACATTGAACAGGGCTTTGAAGAAAAAAATGTTACTTGGATCAGTTTGTTATATAAGGATCCTAGGTCAAAAGTTAGAATTTATGAATATTGTTCTGATTTTTTCAAGGTGAAAAGAGGGGTGAGACAGAAGGACTCACTGTCACGCATCCTCTTTGTGATCAGCATTAAACATCTGGCACAGGCTCTACGCCAAAATACAGATTCAAGGTATAGAGGATGAAAGAAGGACAACTCACAAGATATATTTTTTATTTAAAAAACCCCACTTCTCTCCATCCTTACACAAATATGGTTCAGTATCAGGATACAAAATTAATGAAAATAAATTAGAGGCAGTGATGTTATCAGGGAGCTGGCCTACACAATTAAATGGAGAAGTTTCTTTCCACTGGTCTAGGAGTTCCAAAGAAATTTAAAACATTTTACAAATGGGTGTTCACCTAGATCCATTGTTATTTTTGTTAGGAGCTATATCTAAGGAGATGTATAATACAAATTAAAGATATATTCTGCGGGTACTGTTATTGACTGCCAAGAACATGATAACTGTGAACTAGAAAGATACAAAACTGCCAACTATAAGTCAGTGGACACAGAGACTGAAACAGGTTTACACACTGGAACAAAAGACTAAGTCTGCAACTCAAAATGGACACCTTCTTACAGAGATGGAACTATGTTGGACTGTACCTGGGTGTTTAACTAAGGGGTATGTTCTGTAGTAACAACAATATTATTATGGTGGAATAACGCAGAACTGTCATCATTATATTCCTCTGTAACGGACAATGCCTTACTGCAACTCAGTTTTTATTTTATCTTTTCTTTTCTTTACTCTAAGCATTGTTTTACTTTAAGAGGTCCGATGTCAGAAAACATTTGGTTTTGCGCTAGAAAAAATGAAGAGTTAAATAAAGATTTTTTTTTTTTTAAATCTCAAAAGAAAAGGTGAAAAGTCTGACTAGCCGGTCATGGAATGTGGATATTGCTAAATGAGTTTGACTCTTAACTGGCACAACTATCAACTTTCATCTGGGGCATCTCAAATCAAAGAACCTTTATACAGCAACTGCATAATGACACATTCAGTTGAGCTTTCCATTACATTACATGTGGCATAAACTTTAGTCCAAAGCTACTTGTAGTTAGTGCATTTCAAAGTACAAATGCGTTTGGAGTTAAATTGACAACTGTTCTACTTCAGTCTGTCTTATGAATTAAATAGTCATTTTTCTTTTAGTAGTAAGTTGACTTATTATCACATTGAAATGTTTTTTTCTCAGAACAACTCTGAGATGCTCTACACTGTTGGTTCCTAAATCAATAATCCAGTAGCTACACAATGAATAAATCTCTTTTTATAAATGATAATGCTATCCCTCCTGTCACTATTGGACTCCTTGATCTTCCAAAGTGAAACATGTCAAAAGGTCACACTTTGGGTGATAAAAATGGTTTGTGTTTACATCATGTACAGTATGAATTATTTCTCCCTTACAGAGAACTCGTTATTACCTCCACATAAGATAGTGTGCTGAATCGTATCGTTCCCAAGGTCTGTAAGCAGAGCAAAGCCAAGGTATATTGATCACATGAATTCCCTCACTCCCTCTCTCTCTCTGTAATCTTTTACCTATCTTTTACCTTTCTTCTCCCAACCCCTTTCACATTCACTCATCTGCTTCCTCAACATCCTGTCTTCCATTTCCAACCAACCCCCACTACATTCTCCATATCTTCACCAAGGCAGATAATGAGGCCCACTGTGCGGTGATTGGTTTCCATGGCATTTCCAGAGGGTTTCCTTCTCATTCACATACAGACATTCATGCATTTAACTGTATTTGTTTTTCCAGGATTGGTCTATAAGAAGGCGATTTCCCACCATCAGGTGTGCATTCAAACAACCGTTGAACAGGGAAATAATTTTCAGCAATATGCCTCAATTCAGAACTGTCTTTGCATTAAAATTGTGAATATTGTCTGTAACAAAACATTTTCATGTTGTCACATGATTTAGTCTTAATTCAGTTACCTATAACAGTGCATACAGGAACATGTGATTCACAAATGCAACTCCAAACTGAAAGAGTTATTACTTCTTCTAGAGTGTTTTTTGAAAAGATATAAGAAATAATACAAACTAATCAATTACATATATTGCTAAATGAGTTTGACTCTTAACTGGCACAACTATCAACTTTCATCTGGGGCATCTCAAATCAAAGAACCTTTATACAGCAACTGCATAATGACACATTCAGTTGAGCTTTCCATTACATTACATGTGGCATAAACTTTAGTCCAAAGCTACTTGTAGTTAGTGCATTTCAAAGTACAAATGCGTTTGGAGTTAAATTGACAACTGTTCTACTTCAGTCTGTCTTATGAATTAAATAGTCATTTTTCTTTTAGTAGTAAGTTGACTTATTATCACATTGAAATGTTTTTTTCTCAGAACAACTCTGAGATGCTCTACACTGTTGGTTCCTAAATCAATAATCCAGTAGCTACACAATGAATAAATCTCTTTTTATAAATGATAATGCTATCCCTCCTGTCACTATTGGACTCCTTGATCTTCCAAAGTGAAACATGTCAAAAGGTCACACTTTGGGTGATAAAAATGGTTTGTGTTTACATCATGTACAGTATGAATTATTTCTCCCTTACAGAGAACTCGTTATTACCTCCACATAAGATAGTGTGCTGAATCGTATCGTTCCCAAGGTCTGTAAGCAGAGCAAAGCCAAGGTATATTGATCACATGAATTCCCTCACTCCCTCTCTCTCTCTGTAATCTTTTACCTATCTTTTTCCTTTCTTCTCCCAACCCCTTTCACATTCACTCATCTGCTTCCTCAACATCCTGTCTTCCATTTCCAACCAACCCCCACTACATTCTCCATATCTTCACCAAGGCAGATAATGAGGCCCACTGTGCGGTGATTGGTTTCCATGGCATTTCCAGAGGGTTTCCTTCTCATTCACATACAGACATTCATGCATTTAACTGTATTTGTTTTTCCAGGATTGGTCTATAAGAAGGCGATTTCCCACCATCAGGTGTGCATTCAAACAACCGTTGAACAGGGAAATAATTTTCAGCAATATGCCTCAATTCAGAACTGTCTTTGCATTAAAATTGTGAATATTGTCTGTAACAAAACATTTTCATGTTGTCACATGATTTAGTCTTAATTCAGTTACCTATAACAGTGCATACAGGAACATGTGATTCACAAATGCAACTCTAAACTGAAAGAGTTATTACTTCTTCTAGAGTGTTTTTTGAAAAGATATAAGAAATAATACAAACTAATCAATTACATATATTAGACATGATTAATATCTTAGTTTGCTTAATGGTCATGAAATTGATCTTTCATCGGTCCGACGTAATAATGCACTCTTCATGAATAAGTTCATGATTCAAAAGATAGATTCTCATATTTTCAAGTATGCCTTGAAATGATACTCATAAGTACACTGACATGTTTTTTGTTTGCTGTAATTGTTCCTCCTGTTCATACGGAACACAACGAAAAATTAACATAAGAGATGGAGGGTGGGTGGGCAAAATCAATAGTACTTGTTCTGTGCAAAAATGCACTCTAAAGCTTTAAGATCTGCATAGCAGTCTTAATTAGACAAATCAAGTGGATATCTTTTAAGTTCATATTTCCCTGTGGATCGAGTCTTCCATTACCTACACTGACATCACTTTAAGAAGGGATCTGTAGTGTAGTGGCAGGCAAGGACAGCAGGGACAATTACATTTAAGAGCTGCTCTTTCAATGTTCATATGGGCATTTGAGTTTATTATTTTAAAACAGACAGACAAAATGCAAACCTACTTCAAAAGATCATCAGAGATTACACTAAATTAATAATGATTGCCCAGACAATCAAACATCATGAAATAACATAACCTCTGACAGACAGAAAAAGCAGTTGACATTAATTTGTAATCTATATTTTTATCATTATGTAACAATACGATTAGCTGTTGTTGAGTTCTCCAATTATTGTTTATGTTATATGTTTCATTGTGACACGTTTGTTTTGAGGGGTTTAGCATTGAGTGGTTGGGCTGGCCTGGTTTTAAGAGAGAGAGCAATCAGCAGGTGTAAAGATAAGTTTGAGTTTTGTCTGCATGCCTGTCTAGAAAAGTAGCTATTAACCAAAGATTGAACTTGTCACTGCCAGCATGGAAGAGTTGTGCTGGCAGAAGAACCGATCCTGGCTGGTTGTTGAGCCCACTCCCCCGAAATCTAAATGCGTATTCCCATATTGGCTATGCTTTGTCACCTGTCCTAGAGGTCCTCTAGGCTACTGCTAGTGTTACAGCTAGTGTTATAGCCATTGTTATAGCTAATAATCATCAGACAAAAATATTACCCCTTAGGGCTATTGTGACAAGTTCTTCACTGAACTGTCATTGCAAAGGTCAAATGAAAAGGAATGAGGGAAAAGAAAGGAGGTGGGTGATGTAAATCAACAATGCAGAGTACATGTGATTGGGTGTATGAGTGCATAGGTAGAAGAGAGAAGGAGAAGAGATAGAGACAGCTAAATGACTGACACCCAACTGACTGACACATGGGAAGTTGAGGGCTGGATAACTGAGACAGCTTTACTCTATTTCATGACCACTCCACCATCTCAAAACTCTAGCCCACTCAAAAAGTTGGACAAAAAACACTGAAAAAATATTGCCCGGATGTGCAGACTTCATACACATTCCCATAAACCTACCTTTACAAAAAAACACCTTGGCTCTGGGTGAACCCTCACCACCTTACATTTCAAGTACCCTCTTCAGAGTTTGCTAGATTGAAAGTGTGGTTGTATAATATGCAGAGAACACAGGTAAAATCTATTTCAAAATAGTCTAGTAGCAGAAGATGAAAGACTGATGCTTTCAAACTCTCCTACTGGCCCAACTGCGTGCACAGCATGCATCAATACTTCTCTGTGAACATAATTATCCTTTGTTGTGTAGCTCCCCACAGCTGCATTTTGCATTTCAACAACTCCTGAAATATGCATATGCTCACATGCAAGTGACTGGAATTACTAATCCTTCAACTACAGTGCATTCATAAATTGTTACTTAGTAATGTTTGTTAATTGCAATCATTATTCATATAATCATCACCAAATGACCCAGAGTGCCCTCAGCTAAAAGGCGTGTCACAGAGGAAACTGTAAAGAAATCCCTTAAGTTTGTTCTACATACAGAAGAGCCCATTTGTTAAAAAGCAGAACAAGAGAGAGACACCATGAAAGAGGCAGGCATGCCGAGGGGGGAAGGACATCTATTCAGATAAGAAACAGGGCACGAGCGCATTTTAATGCTAATGTTCCATATTACCATACATCTCACACATGTGCTCCACAGTGATGGGAATTGCTGATTTCACACAAAAGTGAAGATCGTTGGACAAACAAACTCATTATAACACTCTTGTATTCTGGCACAATTATATGCATGGTCGATCCTGTAGATTTGCAAAGCTGCTCTTTTTTTACTATTTCATCTACATGCCCCTGAAATAGTGAAAGTATGAGTCTTGAAGGTCACACCTTTAAACATTAGACATGAATGGTCATATGAAGGTATCACTGCTGCGGGAAA
Source organism: Scomber scombrus (assembly GCF_963691925.1). Taxonomy (NCBI): domain Eukaryota; kingdom Metazoa; phylum Chordata; class Actinopteri; order Scombriformes; family Scombridae; genus Scomber; species Scomber scombrus. Next base: position 14,949,580 of record NC_084971.1, on the reverse strand, counting down.
CTGCAGAATAATGAAACATAATAACCCTTATCCTTAGGACTCAGTTCAATACATCTCTCTCCATCCATGTTTCCTGGTTCAAAGGGAAGCCAATCTGATCACACAACATTCCACAGTACTATCTTTAGAGTATTATTAAACTCTCTGTAAGCCCTGCAATTTGAAAATTCTGCACTGACATGTATGAAGGGAGATGGATGTTCCTGAGGGGGCATATAGGTCAAAAATTGCAATACACAACTTTGCCATGGAATCTCATCATGTTGTTGATGATAAAAAAAAAACCCAGCAGTATCGAGCTGCAGCAACAAAAAAATACAAAAAACAAACAACTACTACAACAATAAAAACACACAAAACATTGACGTATTATTTGTTAGCAGTGGAAAAACTGAATTTCTCCTCAGAGTTTCTCCAAACTAATGATTGTTACAGCTGACGTGTGTTTGTATTCATTTCTATTTCTCTGTACAAATCCACACTAATTTTTAAGTATAAAACTGGCGTACATTTGTGTATTTGACAGTCCTGATTTGTGTATTTATCAGTGTTACCCTCTAGATAGACCATAAAACCAACACAGACTTTGTTTTCACAATCTTACCTTGGAAAGTGCTGAAAAATTCAAATGCATAAAAGTATATACTTAAACTATTGTCATAATATAAGTTCAATGTTACTTGACTGTCCTGCCCTCTTAGCGCTATGAAGCTAAAGTGTGCACCGGTTTGTGTTTCCTTTGAGCTAGCGTTCACTTTGGTCTGAGGTAGCGAGTGTGAAAGGCAACACCCTGCACTCACCATATGGAAGGTCCTGCCTGTTGGACTCTTGAGACAATTTCGCTGCTTCTGGTTCAGCTTGGCGGTCAGGAAGGAGTGGGTTGGCTCAATCAAGGTAGTATAAAATATATTTTTACGCAAGAAAATAGTGCATATCTGTGTGTCTGTGTAGGTTTTGTATGTACAGGATGATACTGACAAATGTTGATTTGTACTCACAGCCAGGTTTGTGCTTAAAAATATAGTCTAAAACAGTGTGAGTTTTAAAAGAAAGACAAATGTATAGTTTTTCATTTCACCAAACAATTGCATTTGTAAATCGTACAAATGATGTATACAGTATATATTTAAAAAATAAAATAAATGCTCTATTTTTACTACCAAGATTTGGATATTTAAGCTTTGGGCAGCAGTCAGTTATTTTTCACCCTCTTTCACCTCTCTTGCTTTCTCTCTCTCTCTCTATCTCTTTCTCTCTCTCTGAGTCTACACCACTTTGTTTGATACCTGTTACACTTATCAGTCACCATGGAAACCTTGTACCAGCCTGTTTAACTGACAAATAGGATAATGAAAAGAAACACAGCCCACCTGGCCAGTGACAGAGAGTAGTCTGCTCCAGTTGTTGCAGTAATAGTATCAGATAGCAACACCTCAACAAACATACAAAGAACTGTACAGCAAAGAATTAATAAAGAAATTTCAGCTGTTGGGTTCGGCATCTGTGTAGTGATTTTGTATCTTGCCTTGTAATTGAGCTATACAATTTCTTTAGTTATTTGACTTTCTTCCAGAGTCAGGAAAAGCCTTTACCATGGACCATATTACAATGGAAGTTATTACAATGATATTCAAATATTCAATTTAACATAATATGATGTCTGCAACATTACAGTAATGTGACAAACAACACAGTGACAAAACTGTATAATTGGTTAAATAGAAATGCTGAAAGTCTATTCATGTTGAGCAAGGCAAACCATTTGGCAATAAAGTGAACATAGCACTGCTGCTAATTGTTATCTCTACACATGCCACATATTGAAAATGTATTTGCTTATACATATTTATGAAGGCAAATTTGAGAGTGGGCTACTTTTTATATTATTTTATTCTAGCCATTTCAGTGATATTGGTAGATTTCCAATCACACCATCCTCTGACATGTTCCGTTCAGGTGTGTCAAAGTGCACAAATGTTTTACATGGCTGCACTTTTTTTAATGTAGTTTATCCAGGTTTGCACATACCGCAGATGTGTTCCTGTAAACATTCACTCAGACTTACAAGCCACTTTTTGGAGTTTTTGTAATCAGCCGTCCTGCCAGTTCAGAGGCATTGACAGTCAGGGAAGAGAGGTCGTCAAAACAAATCTTATTCCCTGTCCGTGTAACTTCAGCTAAGCATGTTTGACTTGTCTGCCATCTTTGCCCTAGGTTATCTTCTCTAATGCCCATGCCACATGGAGAAATAGCTGAACTTCAAAATCAATCAATGCAGCAGTTTGGCATCTGTCCATTTTGCTATGGTAGACTGGCATAAGTACCAGTTGACTAACAAATCTCTGTCCACACTCCTTTGAAGGAGCAATAAGCCTTTGTCAGACAACTTGATGAATACACAAATACTATGTTTTAACCTTGCACGCTCTGCATTTTTTGCCAGCATTTCAAATGTTGAGTATTAATTACCTCTACATTTATTACCAGTGTATTAATTGTGACATCTGTGATTTATATTCATGTCGGATCTTAGAAATCAGCATGACATTTCCTTAGACCTGCATGCAACAGCATGCTTCATCAGAAATCGCTGTCATTATGAAATTAACAGGAACTTGATCAATATCCATGTTGGCATGATCCTTTTGCTCTTTATTCCTTACTTTGTTGCTTGTACCGGTGACAGAAAATAATCAGAATAATATTTTAAAATGTTTTGTTTTAAGGAAAGTATAGCCACACTTTGAGAAAAATAGAGAAACGATAAAAAAAAAATTAACACACAAGCGCAATACCTCACACACCCTCTTTCACCATCACTCTGCATGTCCTTAAACATCAATCAAGCATAAATATCAAATGTCAGACAAACAAAAAAACGTTTCTGACTATGTTCAAAAGATAAAAATAAAAACAGTGAGGAGTTTGGATTTTGACAGCAGTGTGTGTGTGTGTGTCCTTGTATGAGTGTGAGATGATGACCTATAGTTTTTGAAGTCTTAATCCATTTGGAAAGCTCTGCAGGGCTTCTGTGAAGAGAAGTAGGCCTGATTGATCACAGCACTGAAATGTCTCTTTAGAGAGAGGTCAGAATAACCTAAATCAACCTCCTCAGCCTTATTTACCCTGCTGCTTCACAGTCGCCAGCTGGGCATGTACCTTAAGGTTTGTTGTGTTTGTGTTGTTCAGAAGGGTTATACTGACATTTAGTGTTTTTTCCCCTCTGCTAAAGTACCTGTTTATTCTGCCGTGACTTCACTATAACTGAATTTTGCCGTAATGCTTAATTCATACAGCAATGAATCTGGATCTAATCTAAAATCAGAAGATGGCTGGTTTTGTTTATACATATGTATATATACATATGAGCCTGACATTTTACTGTGCAATTTATCTCTGCTATCACAGCAAGGATAACTTGTCACAATGCTGAGTGGTTGCACTGAAAAAAGTTTTTAGTTCAACCAACTTAAAAAATTTAGGGTAAGAGTTCACATCTATATTGTATAAGTTGAGCCAATGGAAAAAAAACAACTTGTCTCTGATTTGTACGAATAGACTTTGTCAGCGAGTCTTTCGAGTATGTCGGAAATCATTTTAGAGCTGGGAGTCAGTCTAACCTGGTTTCTCTGATACTCTGCATTTCCAGCCTTAAGTTGAGATTCTGGGGAAAGTGAGAAAGTAGGGACGATGAACACCTTGGGCCACTGCTCCTTTCTCAAGGTGTCCGAGGAAGTGTCGCTTACAGGTAATGTGTCATCTGAGCATGCAGATAAACAGAAACTTGCATCATCTTGGCTGTGAACATTGGCCTCATTCACAGAGAAGTCAACTGGCTCCAAGAATAATGTCACGGGGGGGGTTTGAATAACCTTCAAAGTGGCAAGATCCTTGAGTTCTGAAGTTTTAGTTAAGTTAACCCAAGTGCCAAAGTCATCATCATAGTACTGAAGCCGTATTTCATTAGTTAGACCACAAACTTTCTTTATTTCTTGGATGACTTCGTCAACAGAGCAAGGGATGCCATTCGGAAGCTCTAGCTTGATGCGACTGTCCACTTCTAAAATCACCAGGAGCCGTGTGACACTCGCCATGTCTAGAGATCCTGCGAGTGGGAGGGAAAGAGAGGGAGAGATATGTTAGGTACCCTTTAAGCCCATGCCAGATTTTTGATAAATTAAACAATAATAAAAATTAGAAATTGGTATAACTAAATTATTGACACTTCAAATTAAGAGATAAGGCTTTCACTTAACACTAAAATGTTCTCATTTAAATTTCAGCAGTATATATTAAAAATGTCTGAAAAGTAATAGAAATGTCCCTTCAGGGTATATGCAGGAATCCTGAAGTTAATTTCAATACCTTTAAGACTTTTTAAAGACCATCTCAAAATATTTTAAGACCTACTCTGGGATAAACATTCATTAATTAGATTTGTCTATACTTCAATGTGACTAATATACAAATATATAACAAATCTAGAAACATTACATTATACTATTATATGATTTTATGTTCATTTTGACCATTTTTATGCATGCAATTTCTTTGTTGTAAAGTACTTTGAGCTTCATTTCTTGTAGGAAACGTGCTCTATGAATAAGGCTTATTATTATTATTATTATTATTATTATTATTATTATTATTATCATTATTCAGTTTTACTTAGGTGTACATAAAACTTACTAAAATACTACTACTACCTAAAAGAACAGAAAGTGACTTCAGGCCAATTTTATAACGAATATGTGATCCACAACATTTCTCTCTCTCTGTCTGCTTCCTGAGACTGACAACAAAACCGATCCTCACTGGATAAGTTATAATAATAAAAGAGAAAATGTCCCACACCGCAATGTTATAAGAACAAAACAGTAATGTGGTCGTAGGTAGTGTCTTTGGCAACGTATGAGAAAAAAATCGCTTAACTTATATTTGGGAAAAGTCGCTGTGACCCGGTCCTCCCTACCGACTCTTCAGCGCGCTGCGCCCGGAAACAGCGTCTGTCTCCGGCAGGAAAGCCAGGTAGGTCCCGCTGTTTACTGACGGTAATTATGTGACGTGAACTCATTAAAGTTAAACTCACAATGTCATTGTCACTTTCCACGATGCACGGTGGGTCAGGATCTCTGTCGCAACACAATGTTACGGCATCGATAACATTAAAAAAAGACAGCGCTTAGTCAGCGGAGCCATTTTTAGATGTACAAGTGGAAATTGGGTGTAAAGCTAGTGGAAACCCACGAAAAAAATCACAGATCTCAACGTTGCGATGCCTTTTTCCATTTCCGATTAATAACAACTTTACCTATCTACAATTTATTTTATTTTTTATTTCACCTTTATTTTATCAGGCAAAACATTAAGAACATATTCTTATTGCAATGGTGGCCAAACAAGTGACAAAGAACAAAGCTCAGGACTTCATTTTCCGTTTTTGATACAATATGAATTAGTGTTATTTGAAAATTAAAATATTTTACTTTTTTATTTTTTATTTTAAAAGAGCGGGCACCACTCTGGGGCGCTAGTTGACATCACGTTAGCTACACTAGGCTAGCTAGCAAGCTACATTTAGTTAGCACCTACCAGAAAAACAGCCAGTATAGTGACAAACAGATAAATAACCGCACTAAAAACAGCAGCATATAATTATTGTTGTTTTCACTTACCAGAATATAATCCGTAAAATGAGGAATATATTTCAGCGTCGTGTCTCTCTCTGCCGCAGGAACAGGTCCAGGCTGGTTGATGCCGCGTGGTCGCTGGTCAAGCTTTGTTTAATGCGCATGTGTGGCGAACCTATGCGTAATCCTTAAATTATGCATTCGTCAAAACAGAAATGTTTTGGTTTGAGCTCTTTGCAAAATTCAATGTAAAAAGTTTTATTTTAAACAATTTCATAAATGAAAAATTATTAATTGGAAAAATAAAACAAATAATATTAAACTGCATGGAAGGACAATTATAAATTGGATGAAGTACAGCTAAAAAAACTTATTACAGTGTGGGCTTGAATTAAGATACAAATACAGGGGTATTTTCCCAAGGCATGAGTGTTTATTTGTGCCTATATTCTGTTGAACACTGTAGGTGGTGGTGTAGTGGTTAGCACTGTCGCCTCACAGCAAAGGGGTTTTGGGTTTGAACCTTCCAACCAGCTGGGGCCCTTCTGTGTGGAGTTTGCATGCTCTCCCCATGTCTTGGTGGGTTTCCTCCGGCTTCCTCCCACAGACCAGAAACATGCAACTTAGGTTAATTGGTCACTCTAAAATTGCCTGCAGGTATGAATGTGAATGTGAATGCTTGTTTGTCTACTATATGTCAGCCTTGTGATGGACTGGCAACCTGTTCAGGGCATACCCCGCCACTCGCCCAATGACAGCTGGGATTGGCTCTAGCCCCATGACCCTCTAGAGCATTGGTCTCCAACCCTGCTCCTGGAGACCTACTGCCCTGCATGTTTTAGGTATCTCCCCACTCTAACACACCTGATTATAATATTGAACTCATTATCAAAACCCTTGACGAGCATCAGCTGCTTGATAATGAGTTCATTATTAGAATCAGGTGTGTTAGAGGGAGGAGATTCCTAAAATATGCAGGGCAGTAGCTCTCCAGGAGCAGGGTTGGAGACCACTGCTCTAGAGCAGGAGTGGCGAACCATGTGCCATGGAGAGCCATGTGTATGCAGGTTTTCCTTCCAACCAAACACTTCAACAGGTGATTTCACTGATTAACACACCTCTGTGGCTGAAGCTGTGTTAATCAGTGAAATCTCCTGTTGAAGTGTTTGGTTGGAAGGAAAACCTGCATACACATGGCTCTCCATGGCACATGGTTCGCCACCCCTGCTCTAGAGGATAAGCGGTATAGAAAATGAATGAATGAATCAAATATATTAACACAAAAACAATAATTCAGATAACTACAAAATGCAAACAACATGCTTCTACATGGTTTCAGTGACAGCAGCATCCATGGCAACCACCATAGCAACAATAAAAAGCCTGCAAAAATCTTTATAATAATTGGCAAACTAAATGTCATATACATTTTCTGATTGAAGATCATGAAAACAACAATGCAGATTTCTTGCTAGAAGTGTTATCAAAAGACATTTTTATGCTCAAACTATCTTAAAATATTACTTTATTTTCCACTGAGAATAAAAGGAATTTTTTGTTTATTTTGTCACTTTACATGGTAACAGGCCAAAAAAAACAATAGGCAAAAGAAAAAGTAGGCATCATTCAATTTTAATTATGAAACTAATACTAACTAATGTTATTGTGAAACTAATAATTGGAATTAATTTCTCAATACATTGAATTTATGTTTATGCATTTTACGACAATATAATTTTACTTATTTATTGTACTGATATTGACTTTAAATGCACATGTTCTTTTTTTTTTTAAGTGTTGTCGTGTTATGTCCACACATTTGATCTTCTCTCACACACTTTTACAATATTTCTAGAAATCACAAGGATAACAGGTGAATATGTAGATTCTTGTTTGGTCTGAAGTTTCACCCAAATACAGTTTGGCTGAAGAAATGCTGCTCATGTCCTGCTGTCTCTATGTAAGAGTGTCAAAAGCTGTGACTCATGATCTGTCACAGGACATGACTGTGATCCAAATGCATCACTCTGCTCAATTACCTATTTAGTTACATGCGGAGATTTATCTTTAAAAAAACAAGTTGGGGTAGATACTGTATATCTCTTGTCATGAATAATTCATTGTCTCAATGATGTTGTGCAAGGATCTGCTTTGGCAGATTAAGTGCATACAACAGCTGACTGCTACTCAGTCTAGTAGATGGAGACAGTATGTTTATGAGTGTCTGTGCAGGTGTGAATTTGCATGTGTGTTTGGTATCTGTTTAAATAAAAGACATGTGTGGTCTATTGTTTGTATATTGTTTGTTCCCTGTCTCTGTGTTGCTGTGTTTATTAATTTTAGATGTGTGTGTGTGTGTGTGTGTGTGTGTGTGCGTGCGAAAAACAGAACACTGCATGCATTTGTCCAAAATAGGATGTGTGAATAAAATCAGGCTATGTTTGCTGATCATGAAAAGGGTTCATAGACACACATTTCCTGCTGCTAAAGCAGTGTCAACAGAAGCATGGTGTCCGGAGGTGTGAAATAGTGTTTGTGTTGGTGACTCTGTTTTCCTCGTGTGTAGAGTTGAATGGCTAGCTGTCTGCCGGTGTGCTCGCACGTGCACATGTGCATGCATGCACTGCGTGTTTGCATAGTTTGTCTGGCGTGTGGTCTCTGCTCTCGTCCCATTGTCTTCCCATTGAAGGTTTTCTGTTGACCTACTGTATCTAGAACACAGAGTGTGTATTTATTTCACAGGGACTAAAAGTGTGATATGTATAATCATCTGCTGTGTCATGTACTACGATTACCATTTAATTAACACATTTGTTGGATTTCTCATCTGTAGTGCGACGTGTGAAAAAGAAAAAGTAATTCAGTTCAGAGATCTCAAAGAAATCTTGCTTATTAGTATTTTTAAAACTTTTTATCAGTATCACATGTATGACATATTTGAGATTAAGTCCACTGCTTAGATTAAAAGGACAGGGGTTGAAGGTAAAGAATTAAACCTAATTCCTGAAATTAGATTCTATTGGATAAAAATATAATTAAACTATAAATCGATAAATCAACTCTCTTTTTTTTTTTTTGGAATTGCACTAATGTCACTCACTTGTACCCTTGATGGCTAAAAGTAATACAATACCAAAAGAGCAGACTCCTTTGTGTGTCAACACAGGATTTTTGTATACCTTCCTTTTTGGTGGAGTATGATGTCTGTATTCAGATACTGTATATATCAAATAATATTTACCAGTTTGAACCTTTGAAGGATTCACCACATGATAGGTGACGAGAGATAAGTCATGAGAATCGGTGAAAGATCAACCAAGATGGTAGAGTATTTGGTTTCTATTGTGTCATACACTTTATGTGTAATTAGGAGGTTTTCTTTTGCAAAAATAAAATTATCAGAGCAGAACATGCCACGAGGACTGATGAACTGATGAACTACACTCTATTATGCACAAGGATGTGAGAATAGTGACTTTATGGGAAGTGGAAAATGAAATGAGTACTGTTGTCTGTTCTGGTACAGCAGAACAGATGGAAAGTGTCAACGAATAGAAAATTCAATCACAGTAAGTCACAAGAAAATGTATTGTATGTAGAGGAATATAGTATAATTTCAGGATAGCCTTTAAAATGACTGTCATCTTATGAGGATGATCCCCTTTGAAGAGTGAGCCATCTCCAAGTTCCTTAATCTTCAAAGGGGACCCTCTGATTGTCCTTTTTTCTTCTTTTTTTTTTTACCATAATAGGAAAAATGCATTAGACCCAGACACCAACAACTCCACCTCTCTATACTCCTACGCCCTCTGTCACTTCAAAGTCATCTGTTGTACTTGGAAAACATAAGCACACAACATTAATTTCTAATGGACATGGCAATCTCTCTATCTATACATAAGAGCCAGGTATGCTCCCCTCGCTTTCAAGCAATTACTAGAATAAGTGAAGATGCAGAGCAGGATTTGCTACTCAGGGTTGCCAGGTGTTACATAAATGCCCAAATTACATAACTACACAGTAACAGGAAACTGAAGCAGTGGAACAGGATGGAAAGCTACTGGGATTTCTAAGTAATGAGGGCCATCTGGGAATTATTCTCCAAGTACACTGAACCACGTCAATCAATTTTGTGACTGTGGTACATTGACAACTTCGCTCATACAGAGAAGAGATGGTGGGCAGTGAGACCTGTAAAGTGAGAGGGAAACACAAAGAATGAGCATAAATTGCTAAGAATTCATGTATTTCTTCTCACAGCTGAAGTAAGATAAATGGGACGATAATCTACATGTGGAACAGACAGAGATGACTTTTTGACATGAGATAATCAACAGCCCATTGATGTGAGACCTGAAGGAGATTGGAATCCTTCAGAAATGGTGGGTTACATAACAAGTACAGCAGATGAAGCTTTATTGATCCACATATGATTCAAAGGAGCTTGATTTAAGCCTGGCTCAATCTGTTTTCTTACAGTTCACCTCCTCAAACATGGTACAGTGAGACAGTGAAGACACTGACCTTTTTTTTAAATATACATTTATGTGCAATTACAAAGAAAAAGATGTGGCTATATTGATCTTACTCGGAGTGGTTCAATAAGCTATGAATATTGCATAGATCGGATATCCGGAAATACCAAGACTGTTTCTATATGAGGGTAAAGTAGAGGATCAATTTTGAAACCAATAATTGGTTTGTATGCATTAACACTAATCAAATTTGAAAATCTAGAGTCGTTCAATATAACCAATTTAAGTGGACATTGATCTAAAAATGTGCCAGTTTGCCTTTGAGGATGTGGGTAGGAGCCCCAGTGGAGTAAAGAATAATTGAGTCCATGCAAAGAGATGGGCTTCTGCTGAAAGTTGAAAGTTTCTCTGGACTCATTGGAAATCTCATTTTTAGGGGTGGGCCTATGAACCTGATTTGTGACATCACAACTAGTTTCAAAGCCAGTCCTTGTCCAGTATGAAACTTGCACAAGTGTGATGTGGAAACTTAATACTTCCAGTACCCATACATTGAGAATGGACTTTACAGTAAAGTAGGAGACATCTTGTCTCTATTAATTAAACTTCTGAAATGAAACAAATTCATAGATTCTGAAAAGGAGATTATGTTATTTTAAGGATTTTAACACGGCAATTGATAAAACAACATACATTATTGTATTATTTTTCAGACACACATTATTGTTCCAAGCAGCATCTTTTATGTCTCAATACATGCCAGGAGGTGATCTTTATGGGAAAAACAGGAAATGTTAATTTCCTAGATGTGAATATGAAACCAGTGTTTACCAAACAAGTTTATCAAACACTTGACCTTTTTTACCCCCTCTCTTTGTACTCTCTCTGTACCCTCTCTCTGTCCTTGTACTCACTTCCCACTATACAACATCCCTTTTATTCTCAGGATGCTACCCTGAGATGCTACCGAGAGTCCTCACTGACAGATAAAGACAGATATATAAACAAAGATACAGAAACAGTCAAGATGTCCCAGACAAAAGGTCAATCCCACCCTCCCACCCAAAATTTGTTGGACAGTGGTCAGTCTTCTGGACAATGTGCTCTGAAAAGAGTACGTATTTGTACCAACATCTTCAAGAAGATTCCAAATAAGCATATCTTTATCTTTAACTACAGCCCATTTTGACACTTCTGTTCTGTAATATAACACCTAAACATGTGTTTTCGCTTATTTTTGCTCACCTTGTCTAGTGTGGGTGTGTACTGTGTGACAACCCTTCCTGGTCCTACTCTGCGTGGTTTACTTCTCTCCTCCAGTTTCACGTAGTAGCCAGTTGAGTGGAGGTCATCAGTGGGAGGAAGTTCACCTGGGTTGCTGGTTTAGAGAGCCTACATAGCTGGCCAGCTATAGTCTCCTTCCTTCTCTCTCAGCTCCCACATGGTTTCCTGGTTTTGTTTGTTTGATTTGTCATTTCTTTCACCATCCAACTGTCCTGCATTATTTTTCCATTCATCTATGCACCCACTTGCATTACAGATTTTATTGATTTTGTCATATCTTGTGTTTTTAAAAATAGTTTTGTGTAATAAATAGTTTACTTTGTGTGTACTTTTGTGTGCTCTCCCTCCTTCTTTGTCTGAACCACGACCCAGTTAATGAAAACCAATTAAGCTTGATTGACATCTCTCTAAGGCCCCATTTACACCTCAGATTAAGATGTGATCTGCATCTAGGCATATCTTCTGGATAGAGACATCTCATGGCCCTTTGCATTTACACTTAGGATTTTTTAAGACAACAGTGTGATCTCATTATGCAAATAAGTTAGGCAGGTCTCATGGTGCCTTCCATGCAGGTCAAAGGAAGCAGTGCCATTGAGGAGTCAGACAGGAGTCAGACATATTTCAAATCACTTATACTGATCAAATCCTTATGCATACAAAAATAAGAAGTTTGATGTTGAGTGTTTTGTTGATGCATACTGTTGATGATACATACTTGTCTGATACTGCAATGCAACAAAAAGCCAAGAAGAAACAAAATACGAAGAAAAAAGTTTCTCTTTGTGAGGATTACAGTTATTTACAATGGCAAAGTCTATTCTAGGTTTTAGTCACTTGCACTTTTTCACCATACTGTACAGTAGCAGGAACATGGACATTAACATGAACTGTCACATATGGGCATGAGGCTTTGGACACTGAGTGACTTAGGTGCCATATGCCATCCTTATTTGAATGCACATGGCAGGGATGAAAATGATGCAAAGGGAAAAATAACTTCTTACAGATAGATGAAATGAAGACACTTTCCAACAACAGCCTGAGTTTCACCTCAGCTGTCACACCTGGATATTAACAGAGTATGTTTTCAAACATACTGCCTCTCACTATTAGCTGCAGTTCTCCTACAGCCTGTGCGCACCTTCCCACTTCTTCTTCCAGATGTACCTCCTGGACCACCAGCTTGTGTCTCTGAAATGGGGTGGCCTTGCTCCAGGTTGGTGTGCTGGTCCCAAGGCCAAGACCACCTCTCCCCTCCTGCACTCGGCCCACGATGTCCCTGTGTCTGGGTGCTGCCTTTGCCTGCTCAGTTGCAGTCCGTGAGGTCCACTTCCTCCCAGTGGCCAGGATGGGGGCAGCTTGGGCTACAACTGGATAACTTGAATCCAGTAGCATCATTTCCAGTCTGACTTTGGCGCATTTGTACTCCTCTGACAGACTGGAGATGGGCAGATCTAACATCCCTTTGCCGTAGAGCCCAATACTGCTGAGGCACCTGGGAAGGCCAAGCCACTACCTTGCATATGAGCTGACTAGCTTCTCCAGCTTTTCCACCTTCGAGAGCGGGACCTCATACAAGGTTAGTGGCCACATGAGCCGTGGAAGTAGTCCATACTGCATGCACCAGAGCTTCAGCTTGCTAGGGTGCAGGGTTTTGTCGATGTTATCCAGGCCCCTGGCTACCTCCTTCCTGAGCTGATCTACCTGCGCTTTGTCTTTGAGGGAGGCATCATACCAGCGACCTAGGCTCTTCACAGGCTTCTCTGAGACCGTTGGAATAGGTTCCTTGCCAATGTGGAAGCGGTGGTCTGACAGTTTCCCCTTGACAATGCTGATGATTCTGGACTTGCTCGGCTTGATGTTCATGCGAGCCAGCTCAATGTTTTCCTGGAGCTTTCTTAGTAGCCGTACGGTGCAAGCCTTGGTTGTGGTGAGTGTTGTAAGGTCATCCATGTAGGCTCTGACAGGCGGTAGCCTCAGGCCAGGTTTTATTCGCTGTCCGCCAACCACCCATCGAGACGCCCGGATGATCACTTCTATTGCCATGGTGAAGGCCAGCGGGGAGATGGTGCAGCCGGCCATGATTCCCACTTCCAGGTGCTGCCATGCTGTGGTGTACTCGGCTGTTGTCAAGCAGAGCTGGACATCCTGGAAGTAGGCCTTGACAAGGGTTGTGAGAGCATCTGGGACCTTGAAGTAGTCGAAGGCTGTCCACAGAAAGTTGTGAGGGACTGAGCCAAAGCCGTTAGCGAGATCCAGGAACACCACGTGAAGATCTGTTCCTTCTTTCTTGGCGACCTGGATCTGGTGCCAGATGACACTGGCATGTTCCACACAACCAGAGAAGCCTGAGATGCCTGCCTTCTGTATTGACGTGTCAATCAGGTTGTTTCTTTGCAGGTATCCTGCCAGCCTGTGAGCGACTACGCTGAAGAAGATTTTTCCCTCCACATTTAGTAGGCTGATCTGGCGGAATTGGCCGAGTTCTGACAAGTCCTTTTCCTTGGGAATAAGGATCCCTCCGGCTCTCCGCCAAGACGTTGGTATCACCTTCTATATTATTAATATCTTATCATGACACTCAGTAGACCAGGTTCATCTTTCATTCACATACCAGTCTTTGTTACTGGTCTCCAGCTGTGGTGAGTTACTGGAGCATCTGATATGGCACATACTGTAGGTTAAGGGTGTTTGAATCATCTCTGAATGTACACAAACATGGATTGGTTTGTCCCCTGAAATGCTTGTGGAAAAAAAGCATGGAGAATAACAAGACAGTGTTAAAATGAAGTCAGTGTTGGCAGCATTGACAATGTTTGAGTCACTGATCTGCCATACATTAATCATGGTGTGGGGGAGGGATGAAGTGTTAATTAAACCTCCTGTGCTGTCGCTTTTGATATTTACAGAATGCACGCAGACATTATGGTCAATTCAGTGTTTTAGCTGTCATTGCTTTATGTGTAGCTGTAACCCACTAGCAAATACTGTGTAAACTGGAGCAGTTAGGGAAGCTGTTGTAAAATCATTTTGATGCTTTCAGTGGTGGAAAGTAACTACGTGTATTTACTCAAGTCTTTAACAACAGTTGTGATGTATAGGTACTTTATACTTCTACTGCATTTTTTTCACAGCTATACTTTTCAGATTTATGAAACATGATGCATTATTATAAATTAAATTACTCAATATGCATAAAGCACTTAAGATTAGCTTCACCTCTACCAACAACATTAAAATACAATGTATCAATCATAATGATCTTTTGATTAAATGATTGATGACACATGGCATTCTGAGCAGAGTTTGTCACTAGAAGGCTGTTTTTACATTTATCTGCTGATGGGGGAAAGTTTGTCTGTGCTCATCAAAAATCTTAGTTTAAGTGGTCTACTTATGAGCAGGATTTGTGACATCACAACTTCAGTAATGTTTGCATATTCATATTCTAGAGGCAGAAAGAGGATCTTAATGAATAATTGGATGTTTTTTTGTTTTTCTTTTCTTTTTCGAAAAAACCATGTCAGACTCAAATTGTCATTCCAAGCAGAGTATTTTTATGTATCTTAAAACATGCCTGGAGGGGAACCTTAAGTAAATGATCAAACCTTTCTCTCATGCTCCACTGTATAGAGTGTGTTTGTGTGTGTGCAGAATGTGAAAATAATATGACCTATGAAAGATTGAAAAGTATTGAGACAATGCTGTGTAACATCCAGAAAATCACAGTAAAATCTACAACAACTGCGCCACAACTGTCAGCAGCACTGATCCTTGTGTACATCAGCTCTTGCGGCAATTAATCCCAAGGCAACTCCCATTTACCGTAACCTTAGGTAACAGGCTATCAGTGCTTCAAATAAATCTCAGCTGTTTGTTGACAGAATCAAGCTTTTATCACCCCTTTCCATCCCTCCATCCCTCCATCCCCCATCTTCTTGCTCTCTGTCCCATCAATCCATCCTGTCTCGCTGTTTGTCGGTCAGTTAGCTTCTTATCTTGTCTCTCTCGATATGTCCACCTCCCTCCCTCCCTCCCTCTGCTATTGCTGTATGATATAACCAGCTGTGGTCGCTCACCTCACCAATGACCACCATGCTGTCAGGGTGATAATGTAAACCTCTCTGAGAGTAGATAACAGCCCACTGGGATAATTGGCCAGACACAAACATGCACACAAACACACACACATAAGGTGAAGCCTAGGGAACACAGTGAGACGCCTTTCAGTTACCATGGGAACTTGACCTGAAGCCCCTGTATACACACACACAGACACACACACCCCTCACTGAATAGACCGAGCAACCCCCACTGTGTACTTTGTTCAGACGAGGTGCTCACAGGAGAAGCAAACTTCAAACATTGAGAGATGATGTAACAAGGCAGCAGGGACACTTGCAGAAACACATGGCCCAGTTTTCTGAGGTAAGAGAGAAAGCGCTGCTGCAACAACATAAGACCTCCCATGCCATTATAATTACCTACACAAAACAAGAAATTTAAAGATAAAACATTTTTGCATCAATATGTTAACAAGTACATTTATCATGAAATAAACCTACTTTGAAATAAACAATTTTTAAAAACAAACAACATAATTAATTCACGATTAAACAAACCATTTGTTACATAGTGAAAATCTTCTCTGGGTTAACTTATCAGTTACTTCCCCCTTTGAACCCTGCAACCTTGTGTCAATATAAAAAGCAGTTTGGAGATGCCATTTGTCCATCTTGACTGTTGAGTGTATCACTTGGTCCCTCTTGTGGTAAGAAGTAGATGTTACAAATATAGAGAGAGGCAGTGATGCAGTTTGTGTCTAATAACTAATGAGATTGAAGTGTTTTACTTGGATATTTGGAGTACAGACTAGAGAGGCATCACTGTGCCTTCTAAAGTGCATCCACATCGGCTTCTATGATTAAGCAATGTGATTTGGTTTTGTCATAAATGTGTATGTTTTCCTTGTTATTAACACTTTTTAACAAAGGTTTAAAAACATTATACTTTCCATTACATCTAAAAGGCTTTGATTAACCCCTGACTGCAAGATAATCTTCGGTAATGTTTGGACATAATATAAGAAAGCAAATCACTGTTGATTTCAAAAGTTTGACCTCTGGACAAAAGATGTCTCCTACTTCACTATGAAGTCCATTCTCAGTGTCTGTGAACTGGTTTCAGGTTTCGACATCAAATTAATTTAACTTGCATACTCAACCATAATTGGCTTCCAACTAGTTGTGATGTCATAAAATTCTACCTGTAGGCATACTCTTTAAACTCAGATTTAAGGTGAGAACAGAGAAACTTTTTCCATGAAGCAGATAAATGTGAAAACAGCCTTATGTCAAACTCTGCTCATACATTATTCTGCACAGTGAAACTCAAACATCCAAGCAAAGTAACAATGTGACAGACTCATACATTGGTTTGTTTGCACCTTTTTTCCCCTGGAGAAAATCCGGAGAGATGTTGTTACAGGTTCCTTTTGGTGCACAATAAAATAAATGAAGGTGCCTGCTCTCAAACACACATCAAAGAAATAAGAACAAAGCTGAAAGCTTATAATTTTAATCTTCTTATCTTTTATTATAGTTACATTATTGTTGATTGAAGTCAGAGTCAATATCTATATACACTTTTACAAAGGTTTATGTCAACCTATGTGAGCTGCCTTAGATAATAAATTGGGTGTTCGGGTGCAATGGAAATTAGTTTACAAATGTTTTCATCTTTTTTCATTTGCTTCAAACATTGAAACATTTACACTTATGAAGTTCAACTTTTCTGCATCCAACAAAAAGAGAAATTACACATCAGTATGACAAATCAAATACATTCATAACATAATTTAATAGATAATCAAACAGCTCACTTTAAAGCACATCACTGTGAATAATTGCTGAATTTAAGAGTTAATTAAAAAGAAAAAAATACAGCCATTTTGAATAATTCATACACAGTGACTCAGTCTGTAAAAGTCTTACATTTTGTGATAATATATGTAAATGTATGTAATTTTGCTGTGCCAAATATGTGGGAGGTATAAGTAGGAAATATATAATTCAAAAAAAGGCAGTAACAATATTTCGCTTAACTGATCATTTCGCCACCCAAAACACATTAAAGACAACAACACAAATATTGAAGTTTTCAGCTTATCTAAGGCATGAATGTATGTGTGTAGATGTGTCTTTTTGTCTGGTCTGTGTATGGATGCATCCATGTGCACTGGAATAGTCAAGGTGACCTCATATTCATTCACCCAGTGGGCTCTCAGGTGCAGGATTGCCTTGCTAAAAGCTCACCCTTCGCCTGCGTGGCACTGATTTACTGACACCATTAGCGGAGAGTCAATCTGACTTGAAAAACTCTCAAAAAGCTCTCAAAAGTATTAATGGGTTGCACTGAACTGTTTAAAAAAGAGTTTAAGACTTTGAGCTGAGTTTGTCCTCCAGTTTCAAGCTCTACCTCCAAAGTCTTGAGTGGCAAGACAAGAGACTGTATTGCTGATTTCTACTGTAGGACACTGACTAAGAACAATAAACATGTAGCTTACTGTCAGCAGTCTTGTACATGAGTCTGTATGAAAACTAGACATAATCTCTGATTGTATGTTCTCCTTCACTCCATTAATTGACTGGATGTTACTATATTATCACAACTTGGCCATCTTGGAGGCTGGGTTCATCTAAATTTCAAAAACTATCCTGTCCTTGTGTATATGAAGTGTATATATCCATGCAGGCAGTTGTGGTTTCATTGTCGAGGTTTTTACATATCAGTCTCTGTGATATATGTCTTCACAATTGAAGTGAATAGAGTTTTATTTGTGGTGCATTAAGAAAGAAGTACCTCTCAATTAACTACTTCATTTGCAGGACTTTTTTTTCCTTTTAAATGTCATTGCTTGATTCTGTTACAGCCAAAAATTATTAAATTCAATTTAGCTTGATTGTATCAGAGGTTATTAAAGAAAATCTCAGCGATGGATAACTTAAGACTCCTTATGTTATCCATCGCTGAGATTTAACTTAAGAACCTTTGTGTATGGACAGACATTACTTGAGGGACGTGAACCAACCCTTTAAATACACCCATATTGCCCTCCAATGCCACTGCAACAGTCGTACACATAGGCATATATCACTGATTACAACCAGTTCACCAGAGGGCAGCATCCAACCACAAACCACAGACAGAGTTGTTGTAAGACTGGAAATTCCAATGTCCAGCAACCTTATATGCTATTTCACACACAAAGGCGTCTGTGTTTCTGCAGGGAATTTACAGCTGATCTCATCTTTTGAGGTTTGCATTCTGTTCTACATATTTTTTTTATATTTTCTTGTCATGGTGCTCTTTCAAAAAGGGTGCATTCACACAGTTAGTCACACATAGACAACCAACCTGTAGACACACCTGTCAACTGATATTTTCATCTCACTTTCAGAAATAAACACACTTTCCTGAAAATAATCTGTGGCTAGAAGGTTTATAGCTTAAGGCTAAATTGAACACATATCCAGAGGAACTCATCAAAAGCTTCTTTGTGTGTGTGTGTGTGTGTGTGTGTGTGTGTGTGTGTGTGTGTGTGTGTGTGTGTGTGTGTGTGTTTGTGTTTGTGTGTGTGTGTGTGTGTGTGTGTGTGTGTGTGTGTGTGTGTGTGTGTGTGTGTGCGTGCATGCATGCGCGTGTGTGTGTGTGTGTAATTGAAGCAATATACCCTACCCCGGTCCATGGCTCTCTATCAAAGCAAAATAACAATGATATGTTTATACAGCATAGTGATTGTGTGCTCCCTTGTTATCACAGTGTATAATTTCCTTATGCATTTCAAGCTAAAAGGAAGTAGGAAGTATATAATAAACCATTGGACCATGCAAGATGACTCACTTAACTGAAGTGAGGCCCTGGACTCAAATCTCAGTACCTAATAGTTAATGAATATAAATCATCACTGATGTCTTATCACAATCCATGATGTGGACACATTATGTCAGTGAGGCAAGAAGTGAGATTGTAATATACAAAATTGTCCTCAAAGCTCCCTGTGACTCAGCTCCACTCCTGACTTTAGACTGACGATTCACCACCAAAGTGCCTGCAATGTATCTGCCAGATTTGGTGCTCTTCAAGCAGCAGTAGAAGGGCGCCTCCAAACCTTTCAACTCCAGGTGACTTCTGATGGTCAGGTAACCACTGTCCTCCACTTGTTTAGTAGTGTTGGTCCCTGAGAGCCTGCGAGAGTCGTGAAACCAGTGTACATCACCGTCTGGGTAAACATGACTGAATGTGCAGGAAGGGCGGTCACTGGTCATATCACCTGTAGCAGTAACATTGCACTCTGAGGGAAAGAACATGAGAAGAGTTTTCAATGAAATGTGTGAAACCCTTAAAAAGAAAGGCTACCAGACTTCCTATTTCATATAAAATATACGTTAATCACAAGGATGTAGTAGTTGAAAGTAAATTAACTTTTAACTGCAATTTTAAGGTACTTCAATGTATCCCATTTCAAATAACTTTATATTTCTCTTCCACTACATTTCAGTGGTAAATGTTGTACTCTTTACTCCGATAAATGTATTTGACAATTATAGTTTCTTTGCATAATTATATTTGAACACATTTTTTCTAAATGATGAGTTTATAAAAAAATGTTAATTGATCACAATGAAAAATGGTACATAGTATTATAGTTTACATTACTTCCAGTTCAACTATTTGTGATGCAATGCTGTTTAAAAATCTGTTTTGCTGGTCTTTATCCTGCACCAGCATATGTTGTATTGTCTTTACACTGTAGGTAAGTTGCTATTTAATTAATCAGGAAAGATCTTCTAAAGGCCAGTTCTTCTGCAAATGAGCTGCAGAGCAAAATCTGTTTATTAGCAACATATGCAGAACTAATGACTCACTTTCTAATAAGCCAGAAAGTCTGCAGTAATAAATGCTAGTAGATGGGCGCCCAGGTGGTCGAGTGGTTAAGAGCCCATGCCACATAAGCAGCGGACCCCGGTTTGAATCCCGGCCAGTGGACCATTGCTGCATGTCACACCCCCCCCTCTCTCCCATGATTTCCTGTCTCTCTACTGCTAATGAAGGTGTCTATGCCAAGGGGAAAAAAATAAAAAAATTAGTAGATGACAGGTTATTCTGTGAGAATAAACCACCAAATCTCCATAAAAATGTCAGTACATCATTTAAAAAAAGGCTTATGGGTCTCAATTTCTAATAAGCCATTAAAGGGTAGGTTCACACTGTTAATGATTTTAATTATGCAGCCCATACATCAATGGAGAGAGTAGACAGGAGTCCAGGATGTCTTGCATTGAAAAGGTTTATTTGCTTGGCAAAGGAGAAATGAGCTAATGATCAGTACACGTTATGTTCTGATGCTCCCTTCAATTCTGAAGTTTCTCTCCTCCGGGGATAGACTTTAAACCACACAGATAATGCCCTGCTATAGCAACACTATCAGAATGCCTCCTGTTGTCCCCAAAAGGAGCAGACTCACTGCTTACCACTATCTCAAGGGGAGACAGTGTCTAAACCCAATATTTGGTGTGGCCTTGCTATGACCGCAAAGCCTAGTTTGACCCAGTGCATTAGACAGTGTTTTCCTTTTTAGCTGGAGTGGAAGGATTGTAACAAATACTGTAGAAAGAATTTGGCACTAAAAAAGACAGTAACTTTGAAAGATATTGACTTGATTTGATTGATTTGGATGGCTGAAGCTTCATATTGGCTTTAACCAAACTTTTAAATATAATTTAGCTCAGAAAGAAGAGCTGTGGATTTTGCCCCCCATCACTTACATTGAAGTTGCATTATGAAGGGATGTCTTAATGGATTTACAGGAGGAATGATCATGGCAAGAAAAACATGTGTCAATGTCCATTTGGGTACCTGACTATTGTTTTAAAACAGACTTATGTGTCTGTGTCTGCTTGTTAATATCAATCAATTGTTTTAAATTCATTTTATTCCAGATGCTCTGCAGCAACGGTCCATTGAAGTTGTCCTTCTGATGATCTAATGAGCTACCTAAAAACACAGTGCACATGTCATGCTGGAGGATAAAAACTACCCAAAGATATTTACAACATGGTAACCCAAAGTTTATTTATAGTTTATGTATTAATGTGTTCTTTACTTAAGCCAAAAGTTAGAATTTACCATTTACAAAGTTTACGTTGTTAAAAAATAGTAGCAAAGAGTTCTTACAAAATATGCTATGTTAGTGCATCAGGAGTAACAATCAAAACCACAATATACCACTGTGGCCATTCTGTGAATAAGAACCTTTACTTTTGATGAGTGATACTTAGGTGTTTTACACCATGACATTGCTAGGTGTTTGCATATGTAAATAATCTGAGTTCGTGTTCCACCACACAATGGAAGAAAAGTTGCTTAAGAGAGGCAGAGCAGTCTTGTTGTATTTTGTAGAATCATGAAAATAGTTTCAAAACCAGTGTTAATGTGTGCATAAGAATAAATGTGGAGTCTGACCTTGTAACTTCACATCTGTAGATCCATGTTTAACTCCCCTGTCAGAGTGCAGCTTGCACATGTAACGTCCAATCTCCAGTGGCTGCACTTTATGAAAAATAAGGGACAGTTGTCCTTCTTTGTACTCACAATCAAAGCCACTTAGTGTATAATTGGGGTTTTTGATGATTTTTCCTTCACTGTTTACAGAACATAAAGGTTTGTTTTGGGACCAAACCATTTGTTTGATTGACAGCCCATCCACAGGTGACACATGGCAGGTTAGATTAACCTGCTCGTCGCACTCTGCAGTAACCTCGGGACTCACGTGTAGTGTCACCAAATCTGTAGACAAAAATCAAATATTGCACTGATATTGAATGGAAAACTAAAGCTTCTTGTTGGTTCTTTTAGCATTATTATCCACACAATCACACAGTTACATCATGCATCATTAGAATATTATAACGTTTTTTTTCTCCAGTGTAGCTCAAAATTTGTAATACATTTGTGACAGATGATCCTTTGAAAATTGCGAGTTTAAACTGGTTGGACATACCTTGTGTTGTAAGAGTAATTGCAGTTGGGAGCACTAAAAGTGTAAGCAGTGTTGTGATCCCCATCATCGGCTCTCTCGCATTTCACTGTAGCATGAAAAAACAAGCAAATGAAACAGTCATCTCAAAAATGATACACTACATGAAGATTTTTGGTTGTTTTTCATTTTTAATCTTAGCAGGCATTTATATTTAAAAAAGTATCATGTTAATAAGGAAGTCTTAACACTTGAATAGAACTGACCTCTGGACGATTGTTGCTTCTCCTCAACTTTTCTCCAGTGCTTGTATTCTCCAATTCTGATTATTTCGTCGTTTAAACTTGTCCCTGTCCAGAAGGTTAATGATTAGAGATTTATGAGAGGGAATTACCAGAAAGGCTGTGGCTTATCACTGCAGAGGGTGTGTCCTGAACAACAACAGATAGGAAGTGTGCCACTCTATGTATTTGTGGGAGGGTGGGTAAGTGAAAGAAACAGACAGACTGAGAGTGAGTTCCTATTCATGAGGCAGTACAAGCTGCCACAAGTACAGGCATTGTACCACTGCCTTTGATGTGTTGCAGCAGAGCACTATTGCTTCATTTCACTGTGTTCATCTTTCATATTGATTTTTTCCCATGAAGTCATTTGATATTTGATACTGTTTAAATGGCATGGGAATAGCCACAGGGAAAAGATGTAATCTATAATGTTCCAATGAATCACTCTCACTCAGTCAGTGTCTTATTGTAATGCAATTGGTCATTTAAACTTCAGCAGTCAGTGAAAGAGACTGCGATACAGATCAAAACTTAAGTCATTTCACAAGTCACAAAAGTGGAAAGTAAGTGACCAAAGACTGGTTAGTAAGAAAACACTGACCTGTGTTTGTGACCTTCACAGTAAGCTCATATATACTTCTGCTTTAAATCAACACCTAACAAAACAAGTGAAGGAACAAAGGATATGCAATTTTTAATTCATTGTACTCTGAGTAGTTACAAAGGATCAAATGAGGAACAAATCAATAACAACCTGATAATCACTGAATTGTTAAAAAGCAGAAGTCAGAATCAAGGAATCACTATATAGTGGGTGAGATCAGATGGGAAGTTATAATATTCATCATTAGATAAGGATTAATTCATAAAAAATATTTTAATATCTCAATCACAGTCACTTTGTTCATAAGGTATTCCTGCTTATATTCCCACATACCAAACAATACATATGCAGCAATCCATGGTCAAGGATTCAATTGTATATGACTGTATTAAAAAATAGCTTGACTACAGTTTCTGATCATGTTATTATCATCAGCTAATACCAGGAAGAGACCAAACCTAACACTGAATTTATCAACTTAACCAAGTATCTATTTATTGCACCATGCCATAAAACTGCATCATTGTCTAGAAAACTATTAAAAACAAATAAAAGAACCATGCAATTGCATTTGGTAAGATATTTCTTCCTTGCAGTGAACATTACCAGTTTGGGTTATTTTTAAGCTGTCCATTGCTGCATTTTTCAGTCTCCCGGAGTCATTCCATGTCAGGCAGATATCACAGAGGAAACTAGATACAGTACATTGTTTGCATGATAATACAATACAATAACTGAGATATCTTGACAAATGTTTGATGGACTGCCAATTTTATACAGATATTCATGGTTCCGAGACAATGTATCCTACTGACTTTTGTGATCCCTCTGACTTTTCCTTTTGGGTCAACATTTAGGTTGATGTTTGGTTTGAGTTTAATATCCTGACAACCACCTGATGAACCACCATGAAATTTGGTACACACATACATGCACCTCTCAAGATAAATTTTGGCAATCCCCTATCTAGCGCCACCATCAGGTCAACACTAAATACTATGATTTATGCAAAACTATTTACATTCCCATCAGCATCAGCTATACTCTGCGCAGCAAATGTTGGCATGCTAACATGATAAGTCAAGATGGTGAACTTATTATATACATAATATTATACATCAGAACTATGGCTCAAAGCATTGCTGCCATGCCTGAGTACAAACACACAGAGCTACTAGGAACCTGACATGCCAGATGGTTTGTTACACAGAACTATCTGAGAAGTCTTCCATGGAAACTGTTCGAAGAAGGGTAGGCACTTAAAAAAACATTGCAGGTGATTGGATGAACCATCTGTTCATCTCCATCTATTTGTGTCTTACCAACCATTGGTGGTTTGGGCACAAATGCATAATTTCAAACTTGACCTGATGGATTCCAGTGTGATCTTGTGATGATGTGATCTCGCGAATCCAAATTTTAGCCTTGTTTTATCATACCCAGATATCAAAACCATTCTCATATGCAACTACACAAAAAGGTTTCCTGTGTTATTTGGACATTTAAAACAGTGTTAATTATAGGACTGTCCAGTGTGAGACAATGTCATTGGTAGTAAGTTACTTAATTGAGCACTGGGAAACAGGGAGTGACAGAGATCAGATCATACTACAGCGGAAATTTGAGCAGTCATCACAACTGAGAAAGTAACAATGTCATCTCCTAAAGGGCATTTGAAGAGTGTGTGTGTTTACCTTATTCACTTCTTCCAACTTGGTTTGTACTAATCAAAAATGGAAGATAAACTGATTAGAGATTTTTTTCATTATGGAGGAACATCTCCATGTACAGCACATGTTAATTTGAATCAACCAAGATGCAGAAGTCCCATTAAGTGCTTTGGCTGTGATCTTGGTGGGTGTGTTGAAAAATATAGCCTCTTTATTCATTTCAATAAGTCACTGGCTTAGCGTTTTCCATAACACAAAGCAATACAATCATGCTAGCACATCTTCCTGGTAGGTTACATGTTAATGAATGTGGAATGTTTCTGTTTACCTGCCAATTCTTGTGACACAGGCATTGCCACACTGGGTTTTCGGTTTCTCTTTGCTTTCAGGGTTTTTGCTTTTCTGTTTGCTCTGTGTTTTTTCCTCCTGCGTCCACCTGCATCAGCTTTGTTAGCCCTGTCATGTTCCCAGAGTTTTCCCCAGCCAATCAGCCCCTTGCCAGTCCTTTGTTTAGTTCCCTATCCCCTCATTAATTCTGTCTGTATTTAAGTCCTGTTTTCAGTTCAGTCTTTGTTGGATCCTTTGTTCTGGTGGGTTCAGTTCTGCCGTGCTTAGAATAAAGAAGTTACTCTTCAGCCTTGCTCTGCCTACATTCTCCTGCACTTAGGTCCACCTGCTCTGCTCCACCTAACAAGCATACATAACAGTAGACACCCTCCAGTGAGCCAGTGCTGCGGG
This sequence comes from Scomber scombrus, assembly GCF_963691925.1. NCBI lineage: Eukaryota > Metazoa > Chordata > Actinopteri > Scombriformes > Scombridae > Scomber > Scomber scombrus. The sequence goes on along the minus strand of NC_084971.1, from coordinate 14,923,854 downwards.
CTGTGTTGCAACCCTGCAGACCTCAACTCTGCTTTATCAGTGTATCTCTGTCGCAGAGATCCACGGGGAAAAGACACCCCTTATTCAATAGTACAACCTACAGTGTATTGACTGTAATGTAAGTCGCACTCTGTCCATGGGCTACTTATTTATCCTATCTTATCTATCCTTTAATTAGATACTTGGTATTTGCCCTGTCTGTAGATAACAGTTTTTTTGTGTTTTTATGAAACACAGACATTACCTCAGCTGATTTTCATTTGTGTTTGTGTTACCCTCAGTGAAATAAACATGTACACTGGTGTAAGCACAAATAAGTAAGTTGTTTACTGTGTTGAGTGTATTTAAATACAACTTCATGGTTGGATTAACCCACTAGGGACCCTGGGACAAAACTGACCTGCTGAAATCCTAATCTCCCCTCTCTATATTTGTAAATTAAGAATCACTGTGTTGATTTTAATCATATTGTTTGGCCAGTAGGAACACTGTTGCACTGTTTTCAGTAATTAAGAAGTTATTATTCTTGTATGTTTCATGACAAGTTTTTAGTACTTTAACACATTACCAGCCTACAAACTGTAACTGTAGGGGCGCTCTCATCTTTTCTTTATATCTGTGATCACTCTGATTAATATTGATTCATTACTATATCATGTCCTTTTCGAGGCCAAGTGTGGAGTACAGAAATGTCATTTGACTGCACCTTAAGGCAGGATAAAAGATCTACCTGGCAAAGAACAAGAACAAGAGGAAAAGCTGCCTATGTATTTCCTAGAGGAGCTGATTAGGGTATTGGGAACATGTGCACAGGTGGGTGTAGGAGTTAGGTCATGATTGATGGAGGTACTGCTGTTGAGGCAGTGGCAGGAATGATTGGCACAGTTAGTTGCTGGCAAACTGACAACAGGAGGAATAATGCAAGTGAAAATGAGAAGAGTTTGTAGCCAAGTAGGTTTTGGTAATAACAACAAACACAAATAGTTTTGGGAAACTGTGTATGTGTGCACTACATCAACTAGCATATCCATGTATGACAATTGATTTTAACACAACTGGAGCTAATAGGATAATTTTACAAACCATTACATGTGTATATTGATTTCCTAGTTTTTGGTTATCACTTCTTTTATCAGTAATAAAGATAACATTGTATACAGCAAGTAAAGGGTTGCTAAGATTTGGCAGGCAATAACACTTTGTTGCGAAGACAAACAGGCAACACAGCAACAGCAAAGTCTGACAGGGTAAGAAACACCGGGTGACCAGATGGTCAAATGATAATAATTGACAGATTAGACACAAACATTGGTAATATGTCCTCACTGCTCAGTATAACTGTGAATAAACAACTACTGTGAGAGCAATAGATCAGAGACAAACCAGGAAGTCTGTCTGTAAACTGTAATGGATGTTTACAGACAGACAAAGTTTGGGTTAAAATTTCCCTGTTTACCTTTCTTTCTTCTTACAAAAAACGTTAGCTTACATTAGGAGTTGTTTAAAATCTACATGATGCCAAAACAAATATGATTTTCTCTGTAGGGCCCTTATCATTTCAGTTTTGTGCTTTAGTTGTACAAACAATCTGGCCAAATGACACTTAATCCACAAACCAAATGTGTGCACACATCCACACACATGCATTACTTTTTTATCATCTCATAGTATCATATTACAGGCAAACCTAATTCTCACATTCTCGTACCTTCCCTGCCCTGCGTGACAGCAGTGTTGCAGCTTAGTTGCACGGCATGTCAAGTTTAATCCTGTACTTAATTGCTGTGGGGACCAGATTACCCATAAAGCCAAGTTATATCTGTGGTTTTAACATGATCTACAGTAGGTTTGGTAAATGCTGAAGTTGCTCAAAATCTGTAAAATCAAGTTTGGCACTAATTCTGTGCTCAGGAGAGCTCAGGACCCGTTGCTATGGTAATTAGTCAGGTAGATTTTGTTGCAATGAGGTGTAAAACCTCATATTGCCACGTTTGGTGACATTGAAGAATTACAGGCTTCTTTCGGAGCTGAAAAATTTGCCAACCTGTCAGGCTCATAAAAAAAAAAGAAGTGGTCTCACTAAGCTCAAAACAAGACTGATTTATGTGACCTTTCCTGAATGTCACCTCTGTTAGGTGTGCTTCTAAAAGCCAGTGCTTACTGTAATGACTAGAAAAAACACTATCTAACTAATATGACTTCCCATCAGTGCAATATGACATGAATTGTCATTCTTGCATGCAGGAATTATGGAGCTTAGTGCATAAATGTTTTTTGTAGACTAAAACACCCCAAAACAGAAGCTGTGAGGTTTTGAAATGACAGAAAATTAGTTATTTTTTATTTAACCTGCATTACATGAGTTGTTGATCTTCCACTGCAAAAAATAGCAGTCATAATTCCTGTGTATATAATTCCTGTTGAAGACTTGCTGTTAAAACCCCCCAAAGCCCTACTAAAGCTCAGCCTCAATGAGATTTAAAGCATCTAAGCCGTGCCACTTCTTAACTCTAGAAGTTCTGTAACAGTGCTGCAAGTTGTCATTTAAATGCAACTTGCTGCAATATTGGTTACTGATCTGAAACCTCCATGTTGTGAGTTTTATGTTCAGTCAGTTTTAAATCAGTCCAAAAGAGTTGAGTGAGTTTCTCACATGCATTTTATTTGTGATGGGAACTGTCGCTGTTGTGGGTGTGTAAAGCACTGTTTGTTTTTTATGCCATTGTATATTGAAATTGAGAAACAGTAAAAAGCAGAGCCCTGAACTAAATTCCTGGATTTTTGTGCTCACTTCTGGTCCTTCAAACTTCACAAAGCTGCTTGCTAAATATAGAGTATTTATTTAGCAGTATTTATCATTTAGGATTTGTGTCAGGTGACAGTTTGATGAATCATGAGCACACAAATGATAGCACTATGAAAGCACTCTCTGTACTTATTTTAGGTCAGTTACCACTCCTACTGCCAAACCTTGAACTCAGACTTTTTATTATTATTTTTTTTTAATTTGAAGCTTTGTGTTCTGAGCCAAATCTTGAAAAACACGTACAGTGTGTGAAAAGAGAAACTGAGGCTTGCTGAGCAAGTCTATTGAATATGTTAAGCATTAATTCACATTAGAGTATTACTTGCCCCTTCAGCCTTACATGCCCTTTTTCAGCATCTTTGACTGCTGACTCCAGCCATCAGTGGCATAGTTGTAGTGTTTACTGCAGCCATTAACGAAAATGACAAGATGCAGTCAATGTTACTCTCTCTTGTGAGAGCCATAAGTGAAAGGAGTGCATGCAGGAGAAGTGCAAAGCTCTAAAATGTAGAGAATTTGTTTCTCGAGCTAAGAAGCAAAACAGTTTGAGGAAAAAATGTATTCTTTGTTGGAGAGGCTGTGTGTAGGTAGCAAATGACTCACCACTCATGTAAAATTAAGCCAATTTTCCCAGTGTGTCACAGGACAGTCTAAGTGGATTTTTGCAGAGCTATGATTGTAGGCTCTTACCGTAGGGTGTTTTTTTGAAGAGACTAGAGACACATAACATTCCTATTCCTTTGAGTTTATACATTTTGTGAAAAACAGGAGAAAAATGAATAAAAACATGGTATTGTGAAAAACAGTGCTAGTTACAGGACTTTCCTTCTGCACCTGGCAGATTTTCAAAATAAGTTAATATATGACTTTCTTTATTCGGGGTGTGATCTAACACACAGAGGGTGAATTTCCCTTTGTCTGCAAAATGCAGTGGCACACATCACATAGTCAACCAGGCAGTTTGATATTGACCATTCAGTTTTGTGCATAATTTATTTTCTAATCAAGTATTAAATATACTACCATCATACTGTTATATTTAACTGTTTTTGTTCTAATCTGTGAATGTGAGAGAGGAGTGCTCAGGACTTTCACCTGAAGACATGCTTTTTTCAGTACAGCTTTAATTTGCTTCTTGTCTTATTTTCTACAATTTAAATTGAATCAGAGTCTGATCATTTTTTTTCACTTTTTTTCACTTTTCCACATATGTGAAAAAGAAAAAATGGTGTACATATGAAGTAAGATCAAGGAAAAGGCTGACATTCACTCGTTGTCAACAATATCAAATCCTTTAAAATGTACAATTAAATGTACAATTAAATATTGACTAATCATCATGTCTAATCAAGTCTTTGCTTGTTATTGACTTGGTAGTAAAATAGACATCAGAAATATTACATTAAATAACTAATTATATCACAGGAAGACAGAGTGCTTGTGGCCAATGACTTTAAATTTATTCAAAATGCCTCAAAGCAGTCCTTCTTTTAAGCTGTGTATTGTATTGTTATAAGGACTTTCTAAAATTACCTACCATTACTGTCAAAGATTCAACACATTTACACATTTAAGTCTCTGAAAATGAGCATGACCTGATGAAGGTCTGAGGGAACGAAAAGTTATTTATTAAAACAAACAAAAGTGAGGGGGCAGTGTGTGGGTGATATTCCTTTCTATGATTTACTGTTACTGAAACAGGTTCAATCATTAACACAGACCTCTCCAGTGTAAATTACTACTCCCATTAAACACTGATCTGTGACTGAACCCACGCATATGCATGACCTCCACTGTTAGTTCACATAGCAAAAAATAAATAAAAAGGCCAGGACATGTTTTGAGTTGTGTGACAGGTTAAGCCAGCCATCTATGACCAGTTCTTGGACCCCTTCTGTTCAGTCTATATATGCTGCCTTTGGGTCATTTCTGCAGAACTCTAATGTAGACTATCACAGTTATGCAGATAACACGCAGATATACCTAGCACTGTCCCCGGATGACTACAGTCCAATACAGTCATTGTGTCACTGTTTAGAGCAAGTAACAAATTGGATGAACCAACATTTCCTTCAATTAAATCAGGACAAAACTGAGGTAATTGTTTTTGGCAATAAAGAGAAGAGGATTGCTGTCAGTAAACATCTCGAGTCACTCTCTCTAAAAACTAGCGACCAAGTCCGAAACCTTGGCGTGCTGATAGACTCAGATCTGACCTTCAGCAGTCATATCAAATCAATCACCAAAACAGCCTTCTATCAGCTTAAGAACATATCCAGAGTGAAGGGTTTTATGTCTCAAACAGACCAGGAGAAGTTGATTCATGCTTTCATCTCCAGTAGACTTGACTACTGTAACAGTCTTCTGACTGGACTCCCACAAAAAAGCATTAAACAACTGCAGCTCATTCAGAACGCTGCAGCTCGAGTTTTGACCAGAACAAAGAGATCAGAGCACATTACTCCAGTTCTAAAGTCTTTACACTGGCTCCCAGTCAGCTATAGAATAGATTTTAAAGTTATGCTACTGGTCTACAAATCACTGAATGGTTTAGGTCCAGAATACATGAATGACATGTTAGTAGAATATAAACCCAGTAGAGCTCTGAGATCTACTGACTCAGGTCAGATAGTGGAGCCCAGAGTTCAGACTAAACATGGTGAAGCAGCTTTTAGCTGTTATGCTGCACACAACCGGAACAAACTACCAGCAGAACTGAAATCAGCCCCAACTGTGAATATTTTTAAATCCAGGTTAAAAACACTTCTCTTCTCCTGTGCTTATGATTGAGCTCTTTCAAAGCACTTTAAATTGTAATCTTTCATTTGCACTCTATGTCCTTTTAATGATTTTAAAGCAAATCATTATTTTATGCTGCAATCTTATTTTTAATGCTCTATTATAGTATTTATTTCTCTCTCTTTCTATGTTTCTGTACTTTGTTTTTATTATTAGTGTGTGTGTGTGTGTGTGTGTGTGTGTGTGTGGGGGGGGGGGGGGTGGGGGGGTGGGGGGGTTATGTATGTGTTTACTATGATTGGGTTTTAATTTTATTTCTCAAATTCCATGTTTTTTTCAATTTTTTCTGTTAAATGTTTGTTTTATGTAAAGCACATTGAGTTGCCACTGTGTATGAAATGCGCTATATAAATAAAACTGCCTTGCCTTGCCTTGCCTATGAAAGAGTTGATCTGTACATACATTTAAACCTGGGTAAACATTTGATCTCTTTTAAGCTACAAATATTAAAATGTAATTATATAATACTTTGTTACTATGCAATATTCTAAATATGGTTCTAAAGGGAAAGTTCATATGAAGGGAAATATGAAAGGAACATTTCTGTTTAAAAAGTTAAGGGCAAGGATAAATATTTAATAAATGGATTTCAATAAAAGGAGTGAATGTATGGAATAATCTTGCTTAATAATTAAATAATGTGTAGTACAATCTGGACTGAATAAGAAAAAAAAGTTCAAATCAATCAATCAATTCTCATTAATGGAAGATGTCCACAAAACTTTTGAAATTGTACTTCCAAAATGTGTAAGTTGGAGTCACCGTTGTGCTGCTAAAACACTAACTGTCCTCCAGTTATTGTATGACTGTACTCTTGACTGTGAGCAGTATGCCTCTTCATTTGTTTTATGTGACTCAGTCCCAGGTCACTTTGAAATCATTAGCATTCAGGGACATTTAATGGAGAGATGTACCGCAAAGAGAGAAGATATGACTCAACAGCCATCACGCTAATTCCAGCTAATCTACAGACATTACATTAACTGAGTGAAAGACTCTACATAACCCCTGGAACCATCAAGGTGGTACCCATACACAAACACACAATGCTGACAATGACTCAAAATGTTAAACACTTAAACTGGACCATATGGATTCTGTAGTCCATGGCCTAACATGCACCTCAGTGGTGTCTATAATTTCTTTTCACCCAGCAGTCTGAACTCCAGAATGGCTAGTAATGTTTTATTTTTTACTAACAGCCTTCTTTAGACCACAGCACCACAACTCCCCTGCTGTTCCTTCTTAGCTCCTCTGTCTGTGCCCTCTATTTGAGTCCTTACACTTTGAGAACATCTCCATCACACACGATCATGAATCATATTTATGAGCTGATCTGGAAGCTTCAGTGCTCTCATAAACACACCACCCAACCCAATCTCCTCTCATAAAGACTGCTATCACACAGTTAATGCGTATTGGAAGGTTTATTGGAGGGTACTGAATGAAAGTATGCAGGAACGGGATGAACTGTCCTTGTGGGTTTGCCGGAAGTTATGCACAGTTTTGGACTGAACAAAAATTACACATATTGTTCAATTCAGGATCCCTAAGGTCAAATCACCCCCCGACACTCAACCTCCTGTGAACCCTTTGAATTCTCGTCCCTCATTGGCTGAGGGACGACGTGACCTTCAGGTCCGCTGACGTCGACGAAACTTCAAAAGTGAGCAATGCGAAGAAGACTTCGCCTTTACAAGTTCACGAGCGAGGGAAGATGCTGTCTTTCCGTTAAAGCAAGTGGCTTACAAAGGTGTCGATACACATGTACCCCTTCTTCGAAGCTTCAACTTGCTGGACGAGATTTCAACTGTGTTCACCTGAATGCAACTGTAACAGTTCTGCGAGAGCCACAGACCAGCCGCTCTCAATTGAACCTGCAGAAGAAAGAAAGATTTCTTCGTTTGGGACCCGTGGATGACCTACGCCCACGGCCCAAGAACTGTCGACACGTCTGAGTTTCTGTGTGAATTATATATAATTATTATAATTATTATTGATAACCAAACACACTCCTTTTAGCTCCTATGGTGAAACTCAGTTATTACTTCCACAATGTACAGTGCCTATGTAATTTAATTACAGCCACAATAACTACATGTAAATAAATAAAACATATAAACAAATCAAACTATTAACATAAGCAGTACATATTAAACTGAATAAACAAATATGTAGGGGGTGTCCTTCTTTTAAAACCAATATTCTCACACCAGCAATGTTAAATGATGACTTCTGTTGAATTCTGTGGAAATTATTTGATTACAAAATATAAAAAGAAACTAAAGAATACCCTCTCATATGATGAAGTATTTATGTATGAAAAATAGATGTGGTCCATCAATTTGGAATAGAATCTAATTATGAGGAGATACTGTGAAGGATCAGAATATGAACAGAATTTGAGGTTCAAAGAAATGATTACCAAGCAAAAAAGTGCATTTTGATGATATGATGTACATTTTTGTATTAATTTAATTTTTAATTTGGTCAAAAACTAGATTTTTAGTCATGTGCATATGGACGATTTATTGATGACTACATTTTAGGTTCATACGACACTATTAAATGCTTACTGTTACACTGCAATGTTTAGAGACATGCAATTCCTACTTTTCAGTTTCTTACTTTATTTTTTCTAACTATATTTTAGAATACATTTCCAACCCAAACCATGTAAGTGTGATAGAAAGACAAGCTGATATCATGAAGGATTCATTATGCTCTAGCTTTTCTTCCTGACCTTTTCAATGGCAAAAACTTGAAAGTGCAGACCAGTGACAGACCAGACAGAAAATGTAGACAGGAAAGGTTAATGGCAAATAGTTGGTATGCTCTTCAGTGTGCAATTCATCAACATTACATCACATCCTCCATCAGGTCAGTGAAACATTTCTTGACGTTTTTGAGCCATATATGCGGATAATTCGTTCACTCGTTTGGGTCATTTTTAAGTTCATTCCATTTAATATGTTTGAAAGGACCCGACATCCCTATTAAAAATGACCTGCCATTACATTGATCTACATAAAGCCACATTGTAGCACCAATTAGCCTCAAGCGCTTACCAAAAACTACAGTTTCTACATTAACACTGAGACATAAAGAGCATTGCAATTTGTCATCTGTGGTCTCATGATACATCAATCTCAACATCATCTACAGGCTGTTACAGGCTTCATAAGGATACCATTAAATAATCTTGATTGTAGCGCATCTGCCAGCTTCAGCTGGCAAGAGCAGAACTTAAAGGGATTTGAGACTTGAGAGCCTTGAATGAAACTGTTGTTGTTACTGACATGAAATATATGTGATTCTTGCAGTACAGAACTGAATACCAAACATTGATACTGGACAAGTCAACAAAACTATGGATTATGTTCTGTTACATTTTTAATGTTCAATGCTATTATTCTTTGAAATGTTGTCATTTTAAAATATCAATATCAATATCAATATCAATATCTTTTGCAAGAAAGCTATACATGCTACATGCCCATCCATCACTTCAACCCCCACATCCTTTACTATCTCCCTACCTGAGTTTCAACAGAGAAAAACTCCAACTAATTTGCCCCTAAAAAGGATAAAATATAATATATAGAGCTGTAATTATGATTGTCTAGTTTCTGATTACATGCTGATTTCATGCATTGAATTACAACAATTAAGCCAAAATGTGAAAAGGAAACTTATGTCCAGCCTTCACTGACTCATGTATCCCCCCCAGACTGCTCTGATTCGTGTTTTTTATTTTTTTATTTTCTTTAGCACATTTAGTTTGAATAGCCCACATTTCTTGCTGTGTATTTGTTGCATTTAATGCATGCATTTTGTCTGTGGCAATTGAGCATGGCTCCTAGTGTGGCTATGAGCTTGTGACTTTCCCTATAAGCAGATTCCTCCCACCCACCAGGGAAATAACATCAGTGCATCAATAAATGAAAACAATGCTGGATTTCCCGTGAAGCCTATATGGAAACTCTTGTCAACAGCAGCTGCCCAGGATGATCCAAGGACAGTGATGGCTAAATTTGGAGTTGATGTGAACTGAACATAAGACAGAACACTTCAAAAGTGCTTTTCAGGTCTCACTTTTAATGTGTATTCCCAATAAGACAAGCAATGTGGTTTCCTTTCAGCCTCTCTGTGCAATTTGTTACTTTCACCCTAATTAAAAAAGTGGGTTTCAATAAACTACAGAAATAATGTGAGACTATGAAGAATCTTACTTAGGCATGATTGGTTAACCCATTTTTTCATGACATGACAGGACATGTGAGCTACATACATCCACTTCCACTATGTCAAGTTCACATACTTTGTAAAGGTTAGAGGAGCTTCATTGTCATGGTTACAAAAATAACCATGTAGAAAAAAGGTAAGGGCATAATCATGTTTAAAAAAAAACAAAAACAATGATCACTTGTGACTAGAAACCAGAAAGGAACAGCTGAAATAATGTTGTATTGCCCTATAATTACGTCTCTTGATTTCCTCCTTTGCTCCAATCATAATTGGTCTGACCACTAGAGGGCTTTGTTAATTGCACATGAGCATGTTGTTCTGGAGCACTTGCTAAAATGACAGATTGTTTTGTTTCTTGGGAGGACATTTTAACATGTTCTTTCTTTCAGTCTTTCAGCATTGTCACATTTCCTGCTTGCCAGCATCTGTTCTTCATATCAAATTCAGGCTGACCAGCTCAACATCATTCTCATTGTCATTGTGAAAGAAATTCTTATGTGGACCAAAATAAACAAACAAACAAATAGTTCTGTCCAGCATAATCTAAAATAAACAAAATAATCCAAGCCATAAATCTCTCTAATCTATAAAGGAACAACCATTTCAGGGATCCTTGTTGTCTTTTCTATGTTGTCGGAGTGTAAATGGGTGAAATACCATACAATATTTGCATGCATATCCCATGCCTCCTGTAAGCCCAGTGGTGTTGTCAGCAGCTATGATGGGGAGAAATTCATGTTTGAGAGAGAGTTTATCGCTCTGAAATCAGGTCTGAGGAGATCAGAGGCATGTTTTTGCAGAATCATGAAGCTAATCTGGCTCAGAGCATACAGGGTAGCTGGCCCACATTCTTAGCAAATGTATAGCCATGCTCAAACTTGATGCCAATGTTTGCTAACACAGAGGATTAGTCTTCTGTTAGCTTGCAATTTGCAGTCACTGATGTGTTAATGCAGCATTACTGGGCCCAAACATATCCTTTATTTTGGCTCAAATCCCAGATGAGATTCTAGCTTCTAAAGGTGTTTTATGATTGGGTGATTAAATGAGGTTCAAACCACCTCAGTGAAATAGATGACCCCCTGTGTGATTAAAAACGCACAGACAACCACTTCAAGTACAACTGCTTATAGACAGAGTGCTTTCATTCAGAAGAGATTTAAAGTGGGTGTATTCGCCTTAATTATAAAAAGGAAATGATTATGGTAATTACAGTGGGAGCACACGGGAATCTCTATGCATTCCATATCCTCATGAGCTATCCGTGTCTGACGGAGAAATTATCATCTATTTATTGAGAGTGTATAGATGTCTGCATACTGGTGCTTACAATGCAGCTTCTTTAATTAAGCTTTAGTGCTTAACCTTGAATTGGGCAAGGTGAGTCTGCATCCCAGTAGCAACATAATCAGAAGCAGAGGATGAAGGTGTTTGAACTGTGCAGTTAAAAACCAATATGTCTACAACACAGTTCAGTGAAAGCTACATACACTATCAATCAATCAATCAATCTTTATTTATATAGTGCCAAATCACAACAAAAGTCATCTCAAGGCACTTTACACATGGCGTAGGTCTAAACCGTACTCATAAGGTTTAATTTTAAAGAGACCCAACATTTACACATGAGCAAGCACTTGGCGACAGTGGCAAGAAAAGACTCCCTTTTAACGGGAAGATACCTCAGGCAGAACCAGGCTCAAAGTGGGCGGCCATCTGCCTCGACCGGTTGGAGTAGAGAGGAGAGAGAGGCAGGATAGGAGAGAGAAGCACATTGAAAATAAACATTGAAGCTAGTAGGTCCGGGACTGGAATCTGTCATCTCGACGTCTACAGGCCCGGATTACCTGTGAGATGAGAAAAGCACACACAATAGTGTGTAAAGAAGGAAGGAAACTAATTTCCTTTAACCTTGTATTGTTATGAACTGTTTGTGTTAAACAGGAGAATGCCATCCCTCTTCATGATCTCTCAAATCGCCCCCTGGTGTTACATTTTTAGTCCAAACTCTGTTTACAATTATCAAATACACAGCAGCCTTATCGGTGTTCTCTCACTCCCCTAAGGCTGCTCGGCTTAGGTTCATCCATCTCTGAATTGACTATGTTTAGACGTATAGGACTGGCCTCGCTGCTGATGGTATTCATGGACAGTTTGTATTAGCCTTCTAGCCTCCCCTGGGCACTCATCCACAGTGATTTAGTGGAGCTGAGAACCATGAATTTCAGTCAGGCAGTTGAGAAGAAGCGTAGGTGATTTATGCTTTTGTTTACAGGGTGCTGTGGGTACCTTAATCTGGCAGTGATGAGAGAGAGAGAGAAGGTGTTTCTACAGTAAGCATATGTGTGTGAATGAAGAATTTGTTTTAGATTTCTGATAAATAATTAAGTACATGAGAGAAGGAAGAAAGCATGTTGGTAAGGAATGAAAGAATGAACTACTGTATGTGTATATTTTCACTTTTCCAACAGCAGTTGACAAAGAATTCCCAGACAAGAAGATCATCCCAGATGGGTTCGTAATATATCTGTATATCATAGGAGAGCTCATCTCCACAAGCTGTGTTCTGCGTGGTTAAGGCAGAAAGGTGCTATGTTAAAGTCAGGAAAATAGAACCCCCAAATGTAAACTATAGTGTTATTATTCACCTGCAGGACACACCATCTCTGTTGTAAATGAACCAGTGAAAATTGTGTTCTTGACAATATTCAGGCATCAACATAAGTTCACCATTCATCACTTAAAGCACCTCATAACAGTATGAGTCTAAATGTCACCCAACAGAGGATTGCTTCACACATAGTGCCGGTCAGATCATTAGCCTCCACTGATGCTCCCTTTAAAGGCAATACCCTTCATAAATGATACCCCTGTCCATTAGGGATAGTGCATAAGATGATGTTTGTCTGCTGATGAAAATGGCCCCTATCAATGCTCCCACACCTCTGTGACCCTGCGACTGAGGATCATTCCTCTGGTGGTACATGGCGCTAAGGAAGTGTCATTCATTATCTTTGCCTTAGAGGTCATGATCACAGAAAAACACTGGAACAAATATCAATAATGTGTTCCTCCAACAACAATCCCAGCGGATTTAAAGTGTAAAGTGGTGTCCTTGTTGGAAATGAAAAGGGTTTACACCTGAGGGCGAGCGGGCAGGTGGAGGGATAGAGGAGTGTGGATTATAAAACATGCGTAAGGGAAAAATACTGTAAGCATTATGGTTCCTGGCAAACCTCTCCCCCCAACATGACTACCATTGTTCTACGGGATTTACTGTGGAAAGAAAGGATGGGGCTCCAGTTGTAATTCTTACATCAATGAAAAGGAACAATGACATCATGCAATAACAGGGAAATACAGTTTTTTCACAATTTGACAAATACCAAAAGTATATGTACTCTGTACATTAACAACCATTTCAAACATCAGAGCATGTCTGAAAATAAATTTAGTGTTTATGCTCCCCACTGACTTTTACAATTTCACCTGACAACCACAGCAGCGGGTGGCAGGGCTTGTATGCCACTCTCAGAGCACCGTTTTTCCTGAAGGTAGCTCTAATGGTGCTACTCAAAATCAGTAGAAGTTTGACAAGAGAGACAGCTGGCTGGTCAAATCAGTCACCTTAAATTAGTGAAGCGATACAAAGAATGGCTGCAGGGATGTTGTAGGAAGTAAAGCACTTTAACAGAGACAGAAAGATGCAGAGAAGAGAGAAGCACAGACAAGGAAAGATAATTAATAAATGGGTTACCCGTTTCCTTTGGTAAATAGCACATGTATATTGTGTATGCATGTTTAGTCTCTATACCAAATCATTCACAATCTCACTATGTTATTTTCCCTTGTTACCTAAAACAGGATAAATATAACAGCCATCATGATTTAAATTAAATCGATTGAATGTGAAGAATGCAGCAACATTTTTAAATTGTAATTTTTGAATAAATATGGATCAAATTTAACCTGGAACATCCTCTATGTACAGAAATGTATATCACATGCACAAAAATAAAACTACAATAATATTTAAAATATTTCCATCTTTGTATTTTCTGGTTCACTTTTTTAAAAAGTAATGACATTTCAGGCATGACACTGTGCCGCGATAGCCTATCAGCGCTGAGATTCTCCCGACGTCACTTACGTCATGAAGAGTAAAACGCCAAGAAGAGTCATTTTTTAATTTATCAGTGCAATCCACGCAAAATATGGGCAGACTCAAAATGATGAAAATTATTGCGGTAAAGAGTGTGATTTGTGCTACAACAAAATGAATGATAGATCATAATAGGAAACAGAAAAATGAGAATGAGAATGGCCACTGATCTCAGAGCTGCTGTTGAAACACAAGAGCCAGTAACTGAGAAAACTGCCACTGCTAAGTTCACAAAGTAGTCCTTCAAATGGCTTCCTCCCTCTTATAATGCTGTTCCTTTGATGTCTAATTGTGTCACAGATATAAAATAATATATAGCCTCCTCAACTCAACTAAAATGTATTTATAAACTACATTTACACCAAAGTTCACAATGGTAAAAATATGGGTCCCTTAAGAAGATCTCTACAACATCTAAGTATTCTCTTCCAGTTTAAATAGCTGACATCACCATGAATAATTGCAGATGTATTGGAAAGAAAGCGTCCTGTTTGTAGAGTCACTCATAATTCTAATAAATAATTTATTGTTTGTTTGGACATGACGGCGTGTCTACACAGAAACCAGTACAACTGTTTACATAAGCCACATAACAGTTAGCATTTCACTTTCATTATGTGGGCATTAACAAGACGCAATGCATATTTTTAGCCTTCAAGCCTATTTTCCTATTTAAACGTAATGCACATGCAAGAGAAAACTGATCTAACTAGATGGTCTTTAATTACTAGGTTTAACTCATTAGATTTAGATGAACTGCTTTTGTCAGCCAATTCAACTTGAATATGAATAATGAAAAACCTATAAAAACAAACCATTTAAGTGCGTGGTGAGTCTTTTTGACAGTTGCACTGTTTTTTTTATTATGTTCTGTTACTGTTTTTGTCATGTTCTATTCAATGGGCTATCCTTTAAAGAACAATCATGTTTATTTTTTAGGGGAAAGATATTAATAACAAAGTTGAACTCGAGTTAAATGTCACACTCCAAGTTTACAACACTGTTTCCTGTTTCATAAACAAAGCATGCCTAATATTTGTGTTGCAGTACATTCCTACTTTGGAATATTGTCATTTTGCCAGACTTCCTGTGTATGTTAAGATATCTCTTGTTTATTACCAAAAAAAAAGGACAAAGCCTGGACCAACTAAAACTTTGATTTTAAAGTTATATAAAGCTGGAAACTGTGCCATGCTTAGGCAGTCAATATAGGACAAGTCAGCTGTATTAATTTGGTGTCAAGGGAATGGCTCTGTGGTCATCTGGGCCAAAACAAAATCAGCAGAAATGCCATTTTAATCCAGTTGAGAAAGTTCTATCACAGAGCTCCAGGGTTTGATAAACGTTTTCCAACAAATGTTATGAGGAACATTTGTTGAAAGATTTTCACCCATAGCTTGAAGCTAAACTACACAGTAAAAAATAAAAAAATTTACCAGCTGGAAGAAGTTTCAGTCATTCTATAGTTTTGGTTGCACTCTCTTGTTTTGTTGAAATTCTGTCTTGCAATGTTAAGTCTTTTTATTCCTTCTTAATCTTCTTACTCTTCCTTCCCATATTTTGGATATGCAAAAAAAGGCTACTATTAATGTCAGTCACACTGTCTCTGTGAAGTTGCTTTGCAGTATATCACCATGCAAATGAAACCCCCCAGCATAAAACAAAACACCATCGTAATCAAAGCTACTCTTATCATTATGACTTTATCTGTTGCACTATTACCCACTTACTAATTACAAAAGGACTTTTCACTTACCTCTTGCCTTCTCTCTCTGACGGCAGTTAAATGATGTCTAATGTGTCTCCTCTGGACTGTTTGCTATCATGCATTCACACACTGCCTGACCACTTTCATCCGCAATATAGCATCAATGATGCTGAGTGCTGACTCACTTCCTTTTAAGAAAGCCATTGTCTCTTGCATGTCTTCCTGTTTTAAGTATAATGTAGCACTTCATGTAGTGGTGTCAAACACAGTGCTCTTCCTTCTGCCTTCCTTCCTCTACATCAGGCGCGTCAAACATACGACCGTGGGCCAGAACTGGCCTGCCAAGAGGTCCCATGCGGCCCGCTGGATAGGAAATGTTCACCACAAATGTCTTTTCTACTAAATTTGAAAACATTTCCTGAAGTTGCCCAAAATGAACAAAAATGAAAATATTATATTATTTTATACTTTTGTATGGGTGCTACAAATTTTAGCGCTTTTTGTTAAATTAATAGTTAATAGTTTTAATGAGATTGTTATGTTATAAATAGTTTTATAAGAAGTTTCAGTTTCAATAAAATACATAAGACATAAGATATTCATGTCTTAGGTAAAATAGGACAGAATAGTGTGATAGCTGTGATTTAAAACCTAAAAAAATACACTCTCTGCTCTCTGAATGCTGTCAAGCAGCTTCTGTGCAAAATAATCTGAAAAAAACAGACACAATATTGTTGAAACAAAACATTTTTCAGGGTAAATACATTATTTATTACAATGAAGATATAATATATATGTATATATATATATGGGTCAATGACGTATAAGGATTTAGAACAACTCAATTGTAGAATAATAAAAAAACAGCATATCTAATGCAGTAGTTCAAACATTCAGAATGTTGTGTAACTGAAGATCCATATTATACATTTGAAATTAAGTGATTTTAGTGGGTTTTTCAAGATTAATTGGCACTGGCCTTAAAAAGAGTCATGTGGTGCGACCATGATTCATCTTGAAATAAATCAATTTACTTAACACGCTTCACATCTTTTTTTACAAGTTTTCAGTAATATAAAGTGTTTGGAAACAAAGTATTCGAATTTTTTTTAAATTTTTGTAAATGATGATCTTTTATTTAGATAAGATATTTCAAGATGAATCATGGTCGGTTGTAATATGAATTGTCAGGTACACAACATTCTGAATGTTTGAACTACTGCATTAGATATGCTTGTTTTTTTATTCTAAAATTGAGTTGTTGAAAATCCTTATACGTCATTGACCCATATAAATAACATATAATAATTATATATATAATTATTATAGGTTATTATGGAATGGTTTTACTGGTTTGGCCCACTTGCGATCAAATTTGGCTTTATGTGTGGAATATCTGTAAGTTCTTATTTTCTTTTTGTGCAGTTGTCTGCCCCTGTTATCAATACATTTTTAAAAAATTAATTCTCACTAAATTTTAAATATATTTTTTGGCCCTTTTTCTTCTAGTTTAGAAAAAAACTTTGAGACACATTAGGATGATTTCAATGTACATTAGCATGCTTTACTGTATGAGTTGAGATGTATACACAGAGGTGGCAAAAGTACTCACATTCTGTACTTAAGCAGAAGTACAGATACTTGTGCAAAAAATAACTGATTTCGACTCCTTTACTCAAGTAAAAGTAAGTAAGTACAAGCTCTGAAATTTACTTAAGTACAAAAGTAAAAAGTAAAAATGTATTTTTAAATCTGTCAATGATACAAAATACCTCTTTTGATAACTTGACAAAAAAGGTTCTTGGCACACAATTTAGGATAGTTTTCCTCTTTTGTTAACAACCTGCACAGAAAAAAAAAATCACTGGACATAGTCTGGTTTTGCTGCAAACCAAATTTCAGACAGAATTTATATAAATATAAAACATATTTATTATATAAATATTAGGGCTGTCAGCGTTAACGCATTAATCGTGATGATTTAAGGGCCGAGCATAATTGTTTTGACAATATAAGGAGTAGAAAGTCCAGATATTTGTGTTCAGATGTAGGGAGTAAAAGTAAAAATATGTCAAAAAAATACATACTCAAGTACAGATACCTGGAAAATAAAGGAAGGAAGGAAGTACAAATACTTTGATACTTCCCACCTCTGTGTATACATCAAGAGGAAAGCCACGCTAATTTTTATTTCCTCTGCACTGAAAGGTTTTGAGATTTTCCATTAGGGCTACAACCATACCAGCGAGCTCTAGAACTATCTACCGGGCCACAGTGTGCTGGCTGGGAATGTAGTGAGGCTTTAATGGGCTTTGGTTAGTAACATTTCACCACAGTTTGTTGTACAGTGTGTTTATGAAGAGAGTTACTCTACAACAGCTACTCTGGACTTTTAGGAACAGTAAATGTAGATCAACTTGCAACCACGGCTGATGCAGCATATAAAATCAGAGTGTTAAAGTTTGGCAAGTGCAAAAACGGTTTCTATCAGTAAGAGATTTATGATCTGTTGCTATCAGATATGTCTTTATGCATGCTATAGTACATGAATTATTAGTATAACATTGTGCTTTATAAGGCTTGTGAAAAAGAGCAGCCTGAACATTATAGGTGGCCACAGAAAGAGTGAATATTTACTCCATCATTAAACTCACTGAGTGACACAACATGAGGGATGGAGGGAGGCCATGGGGGCCGCTTTTACCTTTTTCACTTGTTAAGTATTCCTCTCTCCTCTTTCCTCCCGTTTCCCTGACTTTGTTCCGCTTTCCCCCCATAGCGCACAGGAGGCCTCCTGGCAAAAATAAAGAGATTTCTATGCTAGTGAAGTTTTCTGTCATCAATCCTGTTTTCCATGCTTCAGTCCCTGGCTGTTTCCCCTCTCTCCATCCATCCATCCATCCATCCAGCCTTCACTCTACCCTTTCACATCAATCTCTCTCTCTTTCCCAGGTTAGTGAATTGATCGCATTGAGCTTGAGGAAAAAGGTAGCCTCTAGGGACAAACATTGAAGCACCGGTCTGCCAGGCCTTCTGTTTTAATTAAATAGCTTAAGCCTCAGCAATCTACATACACACAGCCACACTGACACGCGCATGCATTCACGCATGCACTGCAGCTAGCTTGCGGGCAAAACTGGGTCCATATGCTGTATGGAGTCCCGCTGGCATTTAACAACTGGAGTTACCACCTTGTTTGCCTGCTGAATGGGAGATTTATGTCAGAACATCAAGGGGATTCTGCCTCATGGTGGAAGTGAGTGTGTAGTGAAAATGATATCCCCTGTGTATATGTGTGTTTGTATAAATAAGGAAGTTCAGTTGTGTGTTGATGGTAGGTTTCTGTGTTCTGTGTTCAGACACCTTACTAAAGTGAGAAGGCACTCTAACATGTGTGGGGTCAGAGGAACTGGAGAGCTAGAGAAGATCCTAACGTCTTACAAGCTGCTGTCTAAGAGGAAATCAATACAATGTATTGATTGATGCTCAGGCTAAAGGGTTGTGGGTCAAGATGATGATGTATGTTGTGAGTATAGTTTAATATATATATTGTCATATATAAATAATAATAATATATAAAATTCATGTCATGTCATGTTTAACTATAAGGACAGATAGCCAACCTCTGTTTGAAAATCAACAGGTTGTAAACACCACCGCTAACCACTAACTAACAGTTTTAGCCTTATCTATTCTATGAGATAAATATTGACTCCATAAACATGCTACACTTGTCTCCCCTTGTTCTCTCATGTTATACAAGCTTTTTCAGTTTGCTTTAACTCTAACGAGCAAATGTGTCTGTTGAGGGAACTTTGCAGTTTTGGCCAACAACAAACTGCAGTTAAACTTTGTCATAAGATACAGTATGTGCTGAACTGTATGCTCGGTGAAAATTGTTACTCGGGGCAATGCAGTAGCTCTGGGGTTGATTAAGTGCAGTGGTGTAAATGTTACACAGTGCAAATTAAATCAGGTAAATTTGGGTGTGAATATAATGGTTTCTGAAATGATTTCTCTCTATAAAGTCATGATGTTAGAACTGTGTTTGGAGAGTGTAGACTAACGTTTAACTAGACTTAGCAGCAGTCCAGATATTTCTCACCTCAGTGGAACTATTTGGATCACTTCATTCACACACTGCAGATGTTCCCTGCCGAGGGAGGGAAGTTGCTCAGCTGAAGTGTGTGTGTGTGTGTGTGTGCGTGCGTGTGTGTTGGTGTGTGCGCATACTCCACTCACCTGTGTGCCTAATGCCTCAGCCTTGGTTGGAAGGCAGACAGACTAGCTGTTTATTTTAGGAGTTGATTTCTCTCTCTTCTCTATTTGTTTCGTCCCTCCCTGTCATGCTGCTACATCTGGCAGATCAATAATGTAATTCTTAACCAGCGGCTGCTGCATGCTGGAGTAATTATCCCCTCCATTATCTGACCACATCTCTCATTATACTGTAAGCAGCTTTCATTAGAGCCACAGGCAGAAAGGCATAGGAGAGGACACAGAACACACACGCACACATGCAAACACACAAACATACACCAAAGACTGATAAGAATGCATAAACATGCTCTACATAGTATTATACTCAAGTGCTCAGAAAGACAAACAGGCTTGTAACCTTCCTGCATTCCCCATCTTCACTTTTCTCCCCTCTCTTCCTCTCTTTGCTCAGTCAATCAGATAGCCATTAGCCAGTATTGGTCCCAAGGGCTAGTCTCTCACATACTGCACATCTATGGGAGCATTTCCATTCAGCAAGATGGCTCACCTCTTTGCGTCACTGTGATAGCAGTGCAGCCCAAGGGAAATAAAGATGGTCGCATCCAAATCAAATCCATAGCACAGTGGGTGGGAGGGGTACTGGCACAGCTCAGTATGTTACTGGCCTGTTTAGACTCCTTCTGCGGTGCTTCTTGAGCCAGGCTGGGGGTAGTTTATTGGTTTAATATCATTAACACAGCCATGGCCGCAGGTTTGATTTCAACTGTGGTTACGGGCCCGAGATTGTGCTATAAGGAGACTGTCCTCCCAAACGCAGATCAGTCATTTAGGTGCCCCAAAATAACTTGTTTACATTACAAGTGTTAGGAAGTAAATATTTAAACCCAAATCATGATCTTTCCCCAAACCTAATCATGTCATTCTTTTGCCTAAACCTAATGAAACCTTAACCACATCATAAAATGTATTAATTTTTCAACAGTGACTTGTAATGATGTTAAAATATTATGACATCTTGCAGACAACTGCAGACAGTGGAGTCAGATTAGAAACTCTCGATGAATGGACCAACTCCATATTTGGTCATTAAATTTGAAGGACTGGTTGGCTGGATAAACTGTAAAAATAATGTACTATAATGCATATTATACATTGAATACACTTTTAGAGTGCTTATATGACTAAAATAACTCAAACACTATCTAACTCTCCTCCCTGTGAGACTCCACTCCAAAGCCCATTTTCAGCAATTGTACGCTTGTTAGCCCTTTCAGCAAAGGCAACAGTCATGGTGCATTAGCATGGGCCACAGAGATAAAGGCCAGTGCGTGACAGGAGCTAGCAGGTCATTGTATTCAGTGACCTTTGCAGATAAGACCAATACAGCTTTGCTTCTTGTTTGTAGCAGACCAGTGTCAGTGTGGCTTCACAAAAACTGAAAGGTGAATTAGTAATTTAATTAAACAGGATTAGTTGAAATATGTTACAGTTGGCATGAGAAAGAGACATAAGTATATAGTATAACTTGTGAAAATACACATTTACAAATATACATAAATGTGTATTAAAGCTTTTCCATCTGCAGCTGCCCCTGTATTCATCTTGTTAAGGGAGACTTGGAGTGACCTGTGAGAAAATAATCAGTGTTGTGTTGTTCATCATGAGCGGCGTCTCTGTCCCTCTTCCTCAGCCCTCAGCCTCTTGTTATACGACTGGCTATCAGCCCAAAGGCATTTTGCTAATGGTGTCAGCGGACTTCAATTAGCTCTCGGCCATGCTCGACCGCACCGTCCTTTCTGCTGGAGAGGCTTTAAATTGTCTGAAATACCAGAGCCATTAAGTGTGAATGGTTAATGGGAGTTTAAACAGAAATGGGGAGAAGAAGGCAGACAGTGACACTGCAGCATCCTGCTAGTGGACATTTCAGTCTTTGTTTTCCACTCTTTCCCTTTGCTAACTGGCTGAAACACATTATGCCTGTTGAGGTGGGGGAGGAATTTTATGCCAATGAACTGCAAATTACTTTGCTTTCCAAATTTCTGAGTACAATTATTGCTGTAACAGAAGTGTGTTTTGAAAATCAGTTTAATTCACTTTTTAATGTTTATTTCAAATCCATTGTCTATGGGTCAACAGAAAGGTAAAAAGCTAAAAGTACAGTATGTAACACCATTTACAAACATTATAAATGAGCATTGTCATGACCATAAATTGACAAAAAAAAACAACAACCCTGCAGTAAAAACAGCTGGGTAGTGAAGCAGTTTGCTCATTGCAAGCACTTTAAAATACAATCAAAAAACAAAACTACAACAATAAAAAAAGGGAAAGTCAAAATGTGTTCAACCCTAACCTATTGAATGTTGCCATGCACAATGTAACTGTATTTTAAAGGGGACCTATTATACTAATTTCCAGCTTCAGATTTTTGTTCTGGAACTCCACAAGAGTAGCTTTTTCATTGATTCACAGTTAAAACAAACAGTTAAAAACAAACAACAAACCCTTATGTCTCATATAATGGCTTTGTCATGTAGTCCTTCTGTTCAGTCTGTCTGAAATAGGCTGTTTAAAGGAACCTTGACTATTAAGACTTGTATTCCTTTATATGCTATAATTGCCAACTCCAACTAAAATACATTGTTAGAAACACATTAAATATTTTCATTATTTAAAAATCCCCAACGTTGGGCGCGCAGGTGGTCGAATGGTTAAGAGCGCATGCCATGTACGCAGCGGACCCCGGTTCGAGTCCCGGCCGGCGGACCTTTCTGCATGTCACACCCCCCTCTCTCTCCCGTAATTTCCTGTCTCTCTACTTTCAAATAAAGGCGTCTATGCCAGAGAAAATCTTTAAAAAAAAAAAAAAAAAAAAAATCCCCAACGTTTAAAGCTACCCATACATATTTTTTTTGTTTAGGCTAAAATGCTATTAATAAGGTAATGGCACTCTAAAATCTTAGAGAGATCAACCAGGCACAGAAATAAAACATTATTCCATTCTCATAATATTCAGTGAAAACTCCGACCAATCATATCATTCGGTCCTAATGATATGATTGGCCGAGCGACCTGCCTGTTTTCTCCTTCCGCATTACGTAATCGTGCGCGCACCCCCACCCGGAAGAGAGTCTGTTGTGGGTCCACTGCATTATAATACATCCATGATCCATGGAGATAGCTGTAAACAGACAGTAGCGACTGACAATGACAGACAAAAGCGGCTTCCACCTCCAGCCGCTCCCACGGGGAAAAAGAAAAGTATATTAGAAAAAGCCACCACAAAGAAATAGCTTGATGCAACAAGAGCTAAAACAAAAATCAACATCGGCTCTGATTTCGAGCGATGGAGGAGTCTGATGAAGCTTCATCCAGAGCTAAAAAGGGATGAAATGGTCGCAGAGTTTCTGCTTGAAAGGTATTTTTATTTTGCATAATCTAACATACAACATCTGTAGCAGCTCTTCTGCACTTTATACTGTATACTGGTTGAAGGGCAATATGGACAGGAGACTCCCATTAAAGAGTCAGGGACTGGAGGTTTTCATTTATTGAACATTTAATTATAATTCTTCATCAGCAGGTGATGGTATAGATGATTGGTGGTGGATGATGTGAGGATATGTTGTTGCTATTTATGGCACTAATAACAGAAAACCGTAATAAACATTATAGAAATGCGCTAGCATAATGCTAACGAGTGCTAACAAGTACTATAACTGCCGTTTAAATTCTACAAATGCCATGAGATTTACATAAATCATTAAACAGGTTATAGTCAAACAAACAATCAGTGAAACATCAATTGACATAACTTACTTATCATTTAAGGACGCACATTAGGGAAAATAAAGTTAGCTGGCTTCATAGCGTGTCACACAATAACCGGGCAGGGAGGAAACCATGGCAACAACAAATTTAGGTTCCGCCTTCAGGCTTTCTAACAACATCATATGTGATAACGTTACGTTTGATTGTATTTGTCGTAACATTACAGTTACCGGATCACGTTTAGCATATTAGTAACGGACCTAACGTCAGCTCTAGATAATTACCTAGTGTTGGGTAACCTGTGCGTAAATAATGCCAGATCTCTCGTGATTGGCGCTTTTTCCATGTTTGGTAAAATGTACAGTTTATCAGAATTTAACTTTCTGCTGTAACAACCCGTTCCTCACGTTACTATGTGTGTGTGCATGTGCATTGTCTTGGTCATCAATATTGTAGTGCGCGTTCGCGGAGGGGGTGGGACATAGGAGGGAGGAGGGGTTGTTGCTGTTCAAGTTTTTTCAATGTGCTGTGTGAAATGCAAGAAAGGTAAGAGTAGCTTTAATACAGGTGTGTCAACGCTGGATAACTCTGCAAAGTATGAAAATTGCAGAAAAGTAATTTCCAATTTTTCAATAAAATGCAGTTAGTCCTGATTTTACCACTGGGGGTCGCACTGTCCTAATCAGAGTTGCAGGCCCTATTATGCTCCTGCTTGCATGCCGTGCAGTCTACTTGACACACCACTGTCAAGCAGGCTACAAGCTGCTGGTGTTTTGGTTTAATTGGTGACCGTCTGAGCTGGTGACTTTCACGTAGTTGTTCTCCTAAAAGCCTTTAAGGTTTAATCCTCCGAATGTAATAGATAAATTACCCTAACCATTTATGTACGTTAAATTATGTTCATTCACCTCTCATAACGAATCTCGTAATGTGAGAAAGTCAACAGTTAACCAGTTAAACAAAAACAGACAAACAAAAAATGTGTGTTGAGAAAATAGACCAGTTCTTATCTCTTCACAGAGATAAATGGGAAGCCAGTGAGCTTGGTGTGTTTACAGCAGCTCTCATTGCTCAAAGAATATAATATTTGGCGTCCCTGTCTGACTCATCATGGCGAAAATTACAAGAACTTGAAAGGACAACTGAGAACAGACAAGATAAATGAATTGTTGGCGGATTTGAGGAAACAGCATTCTGTTCTTAGCCTTAGCCCAGACATTAGCGATACGGCAGTGAAAGCTAGCTACCTTATTGCTAATGAAATAGCATCAACATCAAAGACATACTCCAAGGGTGAGTTTGTGAAGAAGGCTGCAGAAGTCGTGTGTCCCGACAATTGACTGATGTCTGATGAGAAGCTCTGTGGCAGACAGGATTTCTGATCATGCTGGACAGCCTAATTAAGGATAAAGTCAAGTCATTTGTTGCATTTTCAGTTGCAACTAATGAGAGCACAGACATTATAGATGTTGCTCAACTGGCCATATTCATTGGTGGTGTCGATGACACTTTGAATGTCACTGAGGAGTTCCTTGAGTTGGTGCAGCTGGTAATCGGAAAAAAAGGCAAGTGTTATGACGTGTACTTGTACTGTACACGAAATGTCAAAAAACTGAGATATAATGTTGAACTAATTTTTCTTCAGACATCCCAGGCTGTTCATCATCAGTTGAAATGTACAGTAAATGGGCGATTCATTAAATGTGATGTTTTAAGAATGTACTTGTACTTCTATACAGTAAAAGAGGGACACATTCAAGAAGATTTATTTAGAAGTTGTTATGCAATGGTTTTACTGGTCTGGCCCTCTTGAGATCAAATTGGGCTATATGTGACCCTTGACCTGAAATAACTTTGACACCCCTTATCTAGATGCATGTGATCTAGAGCAAAATTGTTAAAGAGCTCTCTAGAAGTTGGACAGGTGGTTCTAATTAAAGGTGGAATTTGTCGGCAACAAGATGATTGGCTCACAGAAGGTATGGTAAAATATGATTGGTTGAAGTGAAAAGTGTGAACGATTTCAGCTTATTGATTTGGAAGCAGAAAATAAAAAGCCTGAGCATGAAGATATATCTTCTATCGTCTTCCGGACAGACCATTCAAGATTTATTTGACACATCCATATAGCTAAAACATCCTTAAGAGTCACTTCTTATTTTGTAGAAAGGTTCGACATCTGTGATGGTAGCTGTTTCTCACAAGATGTGCTTTCATTAATGGGTTTTCATCCATTTTTCAGTTCATTTTGCTAGCAATGACAGCTCTATCGATCAGTGTGTCTGAAATTGTTAAGCACTGACACTGACTGCAGGATCTCTGAGAGTATTTTTGGTGTAAAATAAACATGTTTTTCTTTGTGCCAATATACTGAAGCCAATTCAGACCCATTCCTCCTCCGCGTTGCAAGAAAAACTTATACCAGCCAGAAGAAAGAGGACCACTATGTGCCAAGAGACATCCATATGCTTTATAAGGTATTAGGTGGTATTTTTTTTTCAAATTTTTACCACAATTTTCACACAAAAAAGCAAGACCTAATGTGTGGGTGTGGGGATAGCTGCAATATGGTGAGACTGAATATTTCTGGACCGGAACTGTGAGCAGAAGGGGAAACTTTATGTGAAGACATGTAAAACATTTTTCTTTCTAAGCATGTGAGACTTAAATATAGAAGCTGAGAAAAGAGAATTTCTTTCAATCTCATCAAACAACCAAGGGCTGTAAAACACCTACTCGTGTGCTCAAGTACAATATTTCTTAGCCAGGGGAGATATTTGGGCATAAAGGCCACATGTCACAGTGTGGCAGATCAAGTATTGGCATATCTAGGTTGTCTAGACACAGCAGGTGTCTCGAAATAGAATCCATTTATTTCTGTCTCCTAGCTTCTCAAATGTTTCTGCTTTGCAGCCAATCAACAGTGACTGCCAAACAACACTGAACAGCAGAGGCATCAGTGCTGTCTACCCTTTAAAAATACATGGCGAACTGAAACCTATCCAGTAAGACTTACATTATACCAACACTGGTACTTTATCAATTCACAATGATTTAACCTTTGCTATTGTAAAAAAAAATATCATACATTTGCTGGACCATAACGGAAATGTACAATACAACAATTCAAATTTAATAAACCCTCATGGAATGTAGGACACTGGCTAGATCGTAGCTGTCTGTGGAGATTATAATCAAGTGTCAATGAATTTCAACTTCTATTCATCATAGACAAAATACAAAAAGCTGTTTCAACTTGTCAATGTCACCTTCTGATGGGTGGCCCCCAAGTGATCGATCACTGTTGACAGGGGTTCTCCCTAAGGAGTGAGCTTCAGAGCTGGTGTTTCAAACCTGATAGATTAAATGACTGAATACATTTTGTGGCATGTAGTTTTTCCAATTGCTTTCATGTGGTTCCTGTGTTGCTATATTGATTACAATGTCTGGAATCTTATTGTATATTTACATTAGCTCTGGGTAGTATTACTATAGAATACATAAAAATTGTGTCTGATCATTGTGTTTGTTTGTATTCACTTGTTTATGATATTGTAAAATTAAATATTATACATTTAAAAAGCAGCAAAGCAATTCAACCATATTATTATGTTGATTTATTAATAATAGACTGTGAAGAGAAAGAACCATAAACTGCAACTCTGGGTTTCAAATCAGGTCCAATGCAACCCAATGGGTGACACCTCGCTACGTCCATTTTTATATACAGTCTGTGGTTCAAACAGATCAGCTGGAGACATTCAAAGGTCAACTGGAGTTTTTCTTTTTTTGACTGATTTAATGTTAGATAGCTACTGCTAATGAACTACAGCAAACAAAAACAATCTAAGGTGTATGGGAAATGGGATTTGCTAAAGGATGCTAAAAATAGAAATTTGAATAAACATTTGATTTGTATTTCTTAATGACTATTCTTATCTAAATATATGATTGCACAACACACACAACATATTGTTCAGTGTGGCTGTGCTTCAAAGCTGGGTTTTTAGTTATTAAGTTTATTAAAACTGAAGGATGTGAATCTGTCATTTCAAGGCCTGAGTTACCTACTTTGGTTTCCTTCCATTCATCAGTTCTTCTCCTTCATCCTTGCCTGTTTTCCTTGTTATGGCTTCTCTCTATAATAATTCACACACACAGTTTGTCCCAGTGGGAAGTAAATTTGTTGAGAATATTGTTTTTTCACAGATATGCCTACAGTATCTCCATCAAAGTCTAATTTGGTATTTTAATGTAAGCATGATGTTTGATAAAAAAAATTTAAAAAACAGTTTTCACACTTTTTTCACAGACACTTTGTGTATCCAAGCCACTTCATAGAGTTGTTTGAATTTGACTTTGAGCATCATAAATACTTGTGCTGCTAAAACGAAATGGACTTGGCTTCACTTCACAGCTACTCTTTGATCCTCTCTCCCTCTGGTCTCATCATCACAAATAAATCTAAATCCTGCTGCCGGGCCTGCAAAGCCAGAACATAAAATCATACTTGACTACTATTTGCATTTAATCACAATGGCCGCTTTAAGGTAATGACTTCATCCCTCTCCCGCTGAGTCAATTAAAGAGTCAAACAATATAATACTGAGACACCCACGCTAGATTTAAAAAAAATAAACTCTACTGGTTTTGGTGAATTGGGGATTCTTGGCTATGTCAACAAATGAGTAAGCTGTTTGAGTTAGTAATCACCCGCTGCTCACAGGCCTGTGATCAAGACATCATGCAGTGCATTGTAGATGTCCATCATCAGATATTATCTGCAGGTTTCCTTTTCTTTAGTCTCATATCATGAATGTAAGACACACAGAAACTATTGCAATGTTAATTTACTTCAGCAGTGCTCTTTGCCAACAATGTATAATCTTGGCTTAGTTGGAAAGCAAACGACTCAAGTAGGCTTGGCAGCTTAAAAATATAATTTATAGTGGTATGCATATGGAAAGAATGTCTTAAATTGAGAATGAATTCAATATATAAAACTTATATTAATACATCTATAAATACATTTCCTATACATAAAAAAACACTGTAACTGGATAAAATTCATAAAGTGACAAAACATCTTGTGGAGGAAGCAAAGACACAGCCAATAAAAAATATCTGTTTAAAAGTACAATTTATTTTTATTATTTTATGAAAAACTTAATTTTGGCACCGTTGTCCATAAGAGGATTGGCTCCTGCTAGCCTTCCTGTTATTTTCTCAGGTGTCAGAAAACAGATGCTGGATGACTGTGTTGTTTCTGTTCTGTCAATTAAAGCAGACGTTAGTATCCTGTTGTTGTGGAGCATATAGTTACAGTGGCAGACTGTGGGTGTCATCATCAATCACGGTTCATATTGCTAAATATTGGCATTGACGCCTCACTTGAATAGGATAAATGATGCAAGCGCAGGCGTGAAATGAAAGACAAGGATGGATTGGCTCAGTCTCTTTCACTGTGGCCACAATTCTGCTGTCCTTTCTTCTATAAGCCAGTCTGGATCAAATAAGTTTTACTTAATTTAGGTCGTATTGCAGTAAAATATAACATTTTTCCCACTCACATCTAGTAATTAAAGTTGCGAGGCTGTCGCACCTTTGAGATGTGTCCTGTTGTATTAATCACCACACCTAACCAATGTATACATCATGACAGGAAGGGGAGAACTTCCACCAGCAATGATAATATTTTTAGTTAATGTTAATTTGCTCTTGAAGATTGAAGACCTAAAATCAGGCACTACCCTGCCTTTGTTTTGGCAATGTATCATATTATTCTAATGTCTAAAAAGACAGTGTACAAGATAGCGCCATCTACTGGCCTCATTCCTAACATGTTTTCTCAAATACATGCTTTACTTAAAGAAAATGTTTGTACTTGAATGACACCATGTATCCAAATTGTTGACTGGCACTGTACATTACAAATATGTTTGCTCAGTTTTGGTTCACAGAATTGTAACCCAGTAATGAGAGAGGAATGCTAGGTCACTAAGTAGATCCTAAATTAGTTACTAATATGTAGATAGTGATGAATTATTTTCCATCATTGTTTAATCTGTTGATTATTTTCTCAATTAATTTTTATGTCTGTAAGATGTCTGAAAATTGTGAATTAAAGGTGATGCCTTTATATATTTTTTTGGTTGTTTGACCAACCATCTAAAACCCAAAGATCCTATAATTTATCACATGACATTGAAAGCATTAAATCAGTGTACTTCAGAAGCTGAAACTAACAATTATTTGATTATGAAAACAGCTGCCAATTAATTTTCTATTGACTGACCGATTTATTGTTGCAGCTCTATATTAGTTACTGCCTTACCTTTCTACTACCTTCCGTCTTAAGTATAGTTTTGTTTTTGCTTCACTCTAAAATAATATTGAAGTCACCTTTTTTATTTAAGTTAAGAATAATAAAGTATTCCTGATTCTATTTTTGCTGTGTTAAGCATAAATATAGTAGAGCCTCTCTCCACTCCACTACCTGCAAGCAACACCTGAACTCTTTTGCTCACAGTGTTACAAAGTGTGTATGACCCTCTGTACAGATCTGCTATCTAGATTTATGAGCCTTGTTTCAGCTGGAGAAGGAGCCGAAAGAAATTGGACACATTTATACAGTGTTGTATAAACAACGGAGTGGAGTGTCTACATTGAAACATCTCTCTCTCTCCCTGTCTCTGCAGACACACGCACGCACTCACACACACACACACACACACACACACACACACACACACACACACACACACTTTGTTCTTTAGTTTTGGTGAAGAATTGCTGTCGCTGCTTATGAGCGCACTGAATTGCCAACTTGCGTGAGATGACGCCAGCAGCTGAGACCTCCCCACCAGTGATTCATTGCTTTAATCACTCTGGCTCTCCAACCTCTCACCAACCATGGCAGGGTTTGACACATCACTGCCTTCTTGTAGCCCTTGCACCATTTGTCCTATTTAGGACTCGCTACCCTTGTACACAATTAGATATTGGAGGTACAGTGTTGTAGAGTTGCTAAAATTCAGCACAGGCAGCACAGATTGAATTGCCCTGAAAAGTGAATCCCAGTATCACGCCAAAGTGTGTAATGCACCTGCTGATCCACTAGAGGATACCATGTCAGTGTCACGTTTTGTGTCACCTAGGCATGAAAAGTATACATGTGCATTGTATATGAATATAGATGAAGCTTCTCCACTTCCTACCACTATGCAAAAGTAAAGACAAAATATATATTTTCCAGAAGCTATCTTGCTGCCAGTCTGTACAGTAGAGTCAAGATGAAGGCGTGTGGGACACGCCCCTTCAGCTATGCCACTTTCTGCTGAAGATTTGAGAGTGGCTGTTGCAGCTGTCAATCATGATGTCATATCCCCTTTTTATATCATCAAATATCTTATTAAGAACAAACATACTCAGAAAAAGTACCACTTGTACAAACATTGGCATGATAAGAACTACCTAAAATGACTGAAACGATCTTTTGGAAAAATTGGTTTGACATGTACTTTGGCTCAAGATATTTTGGATTCACTTTTGGAGAGCTGTCAGAACATCCAGTCAATGACACAATACCAACTGGGGGCAATACTCAATGCCAACAACACCCCATGAGTGAAGGTTTTCTTTTAATGATATCCTCAATATTTCTTAACACAAAAAAACAAAAGTGTTTTTGATAACTCAACAATATTATAGATATAATGTATTACATATTATATTATAGATAATGTTATGGCCATAAGTTTTAAAAGCATGCAGCATCTTGACATAACCAGAAAAAAAGTGGTTATTGTGTGTATATTGCATACCAAACATTATTTAATTGACTATTGTTATTATTATTATTCCCATGTGAAAACAATTACTATACAATTATTTGATTAAGGATTTTGCTTAAATCATGATTTAAGAAGAAATGTCATTGTACGACTGTCTGTCTGAACATATTACAGACAGATACATAGATGGAGAGATAGATAGTTAGATTGATAGATCATTAGATTATTGTATTAATTAAAATATTATTAAACTTATTATTTAATGAATGAATGGTGATATTGGGCTAAGTGCTCAGTAGGAGTCTGTGCCATCTGTACATGACACAATTACACACAAACAAGACCCTCAAAGTAACATCATCCAGAAGTGAATTGTGTGTATTTGTGTGTTTTTGTGCAAGCCCACTGCATTCTCCTCAGTCAATGTGTGTGTGAAGTGCGGGACTATATGAACACAAACTAAATCTTAATCAGTTTCAGGTAAAAAAGCAGACTATCTTCATCTCCATAGCAACAGTACCAGAGAATCATGGATGATATAGCCTTAAACAAAACTGGCAAAAAACTTTCTCAAAACTATTTCTCAGGAGGGAAGGAGAAACTATTCAAATGAATGGCTATAATATTGTGTTGTTGAGTTATCGAGGACACTCTCATGTTATTGTGTTGAGAAATGTTGAGGATATCATAAAAAGAATACCACGAAAACATGGGTTTTTGAAAGTGAGGAAAATATTTCAGGAAGTGGGTCCATCCAGGTCCTCCAGTCCAACTAGACTGATGCTCACAGTGTTGTATGCGGTGCAGACACTAGAGATAACTCCAACTGAAATACATTAGTTTGAAAGTCAAAAATAGGAAAGATTTGTGTCCAAGTACAGAAATCTATATATTATATATTACATTTCGTGAATACATCAACTGCTAGGATACTGAGTTTTAGTTATTGGACGTACAGTGTTCTAGAGGCAGAGGCAGCACATATTGAAATGCTCTGGAAATTGGTACAGTACAGTATGTGGTCAGCTCCAGCTCAACTGAGATGATTGTGGTTTATCTTGTAAAGTTACTAAGTCATGACCCCATCAGCAGAATATGACAGAAATTGACAAAATAATATTAGTTATGAGTTTTATTTATACTCACATTTAAAAAACAGTCAGTGTTTCTGGTTATCGCGAGTCCTCCCCCTCCTTTGTTTTACTTCCACCTCACTCTGTATAACTCTAATGTTCATAACATTACATCTACAGAGCAACAACAACCTTTATAAGCCTCTATTGATTTTGCCCTGGTCTGTATTTAAGGTAGAAAGTGAATAGGATCAATCACTCCTCTTTTCTCCATTTGCCACCTGAAGGCAGAGACCTCTGTTACTCTGTACACACACAAGTAGATGAAACAGTTTCAAAATAGGTTGCTGCTTTACTATGAGCAAACTCGAGAGATTGCAGCTGAGTAGGGGAAAAAAGCGTCTTTTTCCAGTTTTTGTAAGATTTTGCATGAAAGAAGTACAATGATGTCTAGCTACATTACAACAGCTACTTTGTCACTATTTGGTGAGGAAAAGAAGCCTCACAGATGGCAATGATTCACTCTCAGAGTACCCAAGGACACGGACATGTACTGTATATGGTAAGTAGGGTGGTTGTTGGCTGAGAAAGTCATCTTGGGGCTCTTTCACACAGAGATAAGAGGCTTATCTGAAGTCAGCTCCAAAAGGATGTTACTGCTCATTCACTTTAACCTTTACAGCTTGCTTTCCTCACTGAACTCACTACATTTATTCCACAAAAGTCCTCTTTCTGCTCTTTTTTGCTCCCATTTATAGCCACAAGAGCATTAGTGAGGTTTGCCACTGATGGTGGGCAATAAAATCTGGCTCACAGTTGGTGGTACAATTCATCCCGAAAGTGTTGAGTACAGAGCTCTGTGTTTCAGTTCTTCCATACCAACCTGAGAAAACCATTTCTTAACTAACCTTGTTTTGTTCCCACCATTGTACAAAATATCAAGATAATAACAGTAAAATTCAATTTTGAAAAGTTTATATATGGTGGCAAGACGTTTCAGTAAGGTCTCAGGGGAGTCGGTGGGTGTCCCAACATGAAAATGCATAACATTCCTACAGATAATTGACAACAGAAAATAGTCAGTAACTAAAAATATATGTTACTGAACAAAACTACTGGAATTAAGAGACGTACCATCATCATCCAGCAGGTTTTGTGGGTAATTTATCTCCCTGTCTTTAGCTCTCCACCAGTTTCTGTCTCTCTCTCTCTTACTGATTCTGTCTTATCTTTTTCTCACTCAGTTTTTCATCCTTCACATGCAGTTTTACTTCATCTCACTCTTCTCTTTCACTAATTTTCTGATTTCATTCCTCTGTAAGATTGTCATCAAGTCTTCATCTCATCCCTGCCCAGTAATATACATTTACTTTAATTAATTATTATTGATAACTGCTGTCCAGTGTGTTTTATGAGAGACAGTCTACCAGGCGGAGACAATTTCTGTTTGGATCACAACTCAGGGAGCAGCTCTTTTTTGTTTCTGGGAATATGATACTGTCAGTCTGTCTGTCTTTGGGGAGCTTGTCACTTCTATATGTTCCACACTTGCCCTGCTGTCACAGAATGGGACTGTAGGTCTGTCAGTCACAGTGAGAGGATTAGGACTCTCTGTTAGCGCCACAGGCCCTTCCCCTTTGGCGTTTCTTAGTGATGCCACACTCAGATGACTGCTCCTTTCACTCTGAGGGATGCTGGCTGTCAAAACCGTCTGCTTGACAAAAAGTGCTTGTGTTGAGAAATGTCCGTGTGTGTCTATTGTGGGTTGTCTGTGTGTAAACTCTACTGTATGTGGCTTCATTATCCCCATGCTCACATTTCAAGTTATCCCAAATCCATGATGATCAGAAATATGGTAACATGCCCATTGTAACATCAGGAGACATTTGCACAACTATGAATGGTGCTGTCCACCAATACTGGCCACAGTTACTTGCTGAGTACTCTGTGTATTTATTTCTTCCACATTTCCACTAAAGGAAATAATCTAAGATTAAATCTAAGATTAGCCCTAAACCATACACTGAACAGACAGAAGTTTACACCAATTCCACATTTAATTAACATTGCAGTCACTTCATAATGATTAGTGTACTGTGTTGTCAAATTAAGCGGAACCTATTTTTTTCCTAAAACATCTTACTTTGAATCAGTGTATTACTAAGTATCTCAGACATGTTCAGATATATTTTGTTGTCTTGTTATTGGAGCTCCGTGTACACAATTTATTCATCTTTTAACTGTAATCTCTCCACTCAGTCCTACTTGGTCAATGCACTAAAGATGCACACCAGCAGAGAAAACGTTTTTTGTGAGATCATAATGTTGACCCTGTGTGCACAAAGCTGAACTGAGCATTTTTGTATGAGCAGAAAGTAGACTACACAACAAACTCACAAGTCTTGATACACTGTGTTCTCAGATGTTACCGGCATCAACCTGTTAGCAAACACTTGCCTACAATATTCAGACTCAGTAGAAACACATCAATGCTAGTGCCTCATTGTTCTCTTCTTTTCTCTGCATCTTTGCCCTGTTTGGTTTACCAGTTCTTGATTAAACATATTTTGGAGCTCTTTTAAATGTTTAACTGTCTTTATTATCAGCCACCCACAGTTTTTATATGGACTATGAACTCCAAGCTGATGAAAGCTGCACATGGCTGCAGATTTGGGTGATGATATGTAGTTGGAATGGCAATACCAGCAAACATTTCTGATTGCAAGGAGTCTTTTGATTTAATGTTAAATGAAAAATGTATCAATAATGAGCAAATCTGACATGCGATGACATCAAGTTAGGTGTGCCTAAATCTACATTCTTAGAGCATATGTTTTATTCTCACCTATCCACAAATCTAGAAACATGATTTAATGTTGAAATGATAATTTGTTTACAGTCTTTACTTTGGTTTTATTTGGTCTATTTTGAAAGTGATTATTTTCCATATCCCACACAGACTCACACAGGGCCACTGTGCAGCTGTCACTCACACACTGAAGAGATGCTGAGGGTTAGACTCTGCACTGAGAAAGCACCATGTGTTTGCATGTTTGTATATGTGTGTAAGTGCATGTGAGTGTCAAACCGCAGAGGAGATGAAGTCA
Source organism: Scomber scombrus (assembly GCF_963691925.1). Lineage (NCBI taxonomy): Eukaryota > Metazoa > Chordata > Actinopteri > Scombriformes > Scombridae > Scomber > Scomber scombrus. The sequence goes on along the minus strand of NC_084971.1, from coordinate 14,888,166 downwards.
ATCTCGAATGTAATGAAAATGCAAATTGTCTTCCTCCTGTCGACCTGCACTGTCAATCAGCATCACAATACCCCATCGCCTTTAAACCTCTCACAAAATGGCCCACAATCAACCCAGACGTGACTGGGACAAATCACTCCACCAAGCCATTTCCCTCATTCATTACAGCTAAATCAATCTCCCTCATTGTTATGTGCTCTCCTCATGTCCATCCTCTCTTCCTCCATTGATTTTTGTCATACCTCCATTAGTCTGAACTGTTTTCTCTTCATCCCTCCTTTCAACATTTTCTCTCCATCCCATCCAGAGGGAGGTTTTGTAATTGGCATCAAGAAAGTTGGTGGAATGAAAAAACGATCAAGCAAACAGGTAGCTGGGGGTGAATGGAATGATTAACGATTAGTAATTAACTCCAGGCTCTGTTTTCAATTACAGTTGAGATCAAATATTTTTTTGTGACCAACTCCAGACTCCCAATTAGCCTGTCTTTGTTTGGGAGAAAGAAAACCGAGTGGGTCTAAATTAAAAAAAGGAGTATGACCTGTTCTAATTTAATTTCTGTTGTTTCTTCAGTTAAGAGCTTCTATGCAGCGAAAGTACAGAAGCTGGTTCTGATGTATGTAACCTGCCTTAGTCAAGAGCAATTTTAAAATTTGATTGAACAGTAGTGCAACAATTTATCCTGCTAAAATGTGAAGGATTCATGTTCTAGACTAGAAGAAAGACTGTAGTAGCTTTGATTACATCACACCAGCACTGTGTCTGCTTTCCTGTATCCTAAACACTAGCAGTTGCGAACTGTGTCAAGAGAACTGGACTCACTCATGCAGGCAATAAGATATTGAAAAAAAAACCCTGATCCTATCCATCAAATAAAACCATTAGAATTTTAAAATATAATCTACTATAAATACAAAATATAAAGTTAATTACAGATGGCAATACTGTTGCATTGCTATGTATAAGTTGATTCTTGGTTGCTCCTATGGCATCACAGCAGTCAGTGATGTCACAGGAGGAGTTTTGTCTTTGACTGCTGCTGAAAACATCTGACGTGACATCATTTATATTGTTGTGGCCAGCAGTGCAGTGGGCTTAGATAACTGAACCCATAGTTTTATTTTATGTGCTCAGACTTAGAGAGAGGCCCATATATTTAACTGAATTGTTCTCTGAAGTCCTTTTAATGTCTCCTCTTGGTGCATTTTTCCATCTGGGTGTTGTCTGATTTTTGCCATCTCTGTTACTTTTTGCCGTATCTCAAGAGCAGCAACCACTAACATCGTTTTCCCTTTTTGCGGTTTCTCCTCACTGCTAGAGAAAATTAAATTACATTTGCTGCCACAGGTGCGTGTCACTGATATGTGATGTGTCTACGTGATCAGAGTTTGGAGTTTGATGTCATTCTGTTGTCCTCATCTCAACTTCTGTTGTGACAGCAATTTACCTTTATAATGACCTGCATAAATCACTCGATTACAATCACATTCTGTTGAGCTGACTCTTCTTACACTTTGTTCCAACGAGATGCATTTAGAAATGGGGAAGTGACTTTGACCTTTGCTGGCTCCGCAAACAGAAAATCAATTTATGCTGCTGTCTGATAAACAACCTCTCCATCAGCTCACAAATCAGGATCATAAGCCTTATCCAGACACATAATGTCTGTTACAGCACCATTTAGAGAAGCATTAGCTAAAAGTGTTTCTTTTTGGAGACATTCTCAATAAGTGAGGCTGTTTTGAAATTCTTTGGCAGTCTGGGGGGAAAAAAAGTTTATATTGGTGTTTTTGTATAAAGAAAAATAACACCTACTCGGGTGGTTTGTGAGTATTGATTGCAGTTCACTCATTCATCATTTAGCCTCTGGCTTCTATAGACAGATATCAGCCTTGGATGTATCGCTGCCATACAAGTTTCATTGCTGTCTGTATTTTAATACTGTGAAATTATTCAAATCTGATCTTCAGAACTTCAAAAGTCAAATAAATCTTTATAGATACACACTTTAAAAAATAAAGAAAGTGTTTTGATGTTTCTGCAAGAAGCATTAAACTTTATGTCTCTGCAAAATAAAACAATTTTTGAAATTCAATTTGCAATTACAAATGAGGCTATGTAGACTAATTTGGGACTACTGGTCTCCACCATTTAGCACTGATTAATTATATAATCATTCATCAAATGTTTTGAATTTTTTTCTGCATGTTATAATGTGTCTTTATCAAATTCATGCAATGTGAGAGTTGCACAAAAAGCAATCTAGTGTCCTTTCTAAGCCATAATGTTCATGATCATAATAATAACTTTGTTTATATAGCACTTTTCAAAACAATGTTACAAAGTGTTTTCCATAAAATCAAGTAAAACAGAAAGAGAAAAATTGTTAGTTCTGATAAAAGTACAGGCAATTAAGACAACCAACAGCAGTCAAAACCATAACATAAAGATAAAATATAGAATTAAAAACATAAAAAGGATGAGGAATACAGTCAGTAAAACTATAAGAAGGCCTTTTCAGAAAAGTGAATTTTAAGAAGTGATTTAAAAGATGACACTGATGCTGCTTGCCTGAGATACTCAGATAGTGAGTTCCATAGCAGAAGGGCCCAGACAGAGAATGCCTGGTCCCCCTTGCTTCCCCCCTAACTTCATAGGCTTTAAATTCAGTATTACTAAAAAAATATGTATTTTTATATTTCATAATTATCATTATTAAACCCTTATTTAACCAGGTGAATCCCATTGCTATTACAATAACTCTTTTTCAAGGGATCCCTGGCCAAGACAGCAGCATATCAGTGTTTCAAACCACATACAAACAGACAACTAAAAACACATTAAATAACACAGTAGCAACACACAGAATCACATGCCTAAAAATACAGACATGAGGAAATGGATCTAGGTGAGGAATAAATAAGTAAGTATAATTTCTTTACAATTTAATTAAATGCATTTCCATGAATCAGATTTTTACTTAGTATCAAGATGTATTTTGATTTTCTATTGCCCTTTCCTGCCCTGATTTTAACTTGCCTATACAGCTAACTGCACTCAGGGACTCATACCATGTGAAATGCCATCTGAAGCTGATTTTCACTCTTATTTTCAAAGTAGTTATTCTCCCTTGGAAAAAGACTTGGTCGAGGATCAAATCCGATAGCGACTTTGTGGGACAGATAAAAGAACTTCAAAAGACATTGGTTTCAACTGAGAAACAGCTACAACAAACATTCTCCTCTCTTTATCCCTGTCTGTGGTTTGTTGACTTTAGTTATCCATCTTACAAGAAAATGTGTTCCGCATTCTACATGTAAGAAACGTTGCGTCTTGATCTTTAGTCTTCCCTTGCTCTGTGTCTCCTTTTGAGATTGTTTGTCTTTGAGTGTGAAGGTCTTACAGCTCTGTTTGTATTCTGCTGAGTTGTTGTATTTATATGTTGCTTGTTCTGCAAAGTGTGCCGCTATAATTCTCACTTTTTAACTTCTCAATCCTAAAAAGATTTTAAGTTATATTGCCTTCACATGTATGTTACTGGCTTTCATTTAGGAAATGTAAGTCTTAAAATGTCACAATCATACAGAGAATGTGATAATAATGTGACCATTCATGAGTTTCTTTCTACCATCTTGCATATTCAAACAGATCATTACAGTATATCATATGTTATATTCCTTCTGTATTGAGGGCCCTTTGGCTGCAAATATAGTATAAGCCTGGAGGACCTGACATTGTAACCACTACTATATTGTACTTTAAAGCTACAAAACAATAAATTACACATCCCTTAGCTTGAATCTGTAAAAATAATACATGGGTTGTCTATTATTTGATGAGGTACCCATAAGCTTAGAGGGAAAGACATATACAAACATAATCAACAACAAAACAATACAAAAAGAAAGAACAACAACATCAAATGTGGAGCACAAAAGATGTTATAATAAACACACTGATCATCAGGACTGCCTTTGTTTTTATTACAGACCGACTGCTTCTTCTGAGCTGTGGTGGCTTTTCAGATGCTGGTTAGTTCAGCCTCGGGTTAGATGCTGTTTCAAGGTAGACAGCTCATTAACAAAAGTGACAAGCACTGCAGAAGGAACTTACTCAAGTGAGGGGAAAGAAGGACTGGGTTAGCAAAAGAAAAAAGCTGCATATTACAGCTGCAGAGCCTGCAACGCTCTCTCCATTCTAGGATTGGACTTAATACCTTGTTGGTGCTTCCAGTGAAATAATACCATTCACTGCTTCACTGGTCAAATCTTGCTGTATTAAAAATGCATCTATCATACAGATTTTCTAAATGATTGCTTAAATATGAGCCGGGGATAAAGTCTATATTTGCTTTTTCGCGTCTCAAGGGGGGGGGGGGGGGGTAAAGCCTCATGCCTTCAAGTATTCTCCCCGTCTGACAGAATGCTTTTTTAGACTTCAGTGATTTCTACTACTGTGTTTGCACAAGTATGCCTGCATGTGTGTGTTTATGCATTATTGTGGAGTAAAATGCATTCTGCACACACACACACACACACACAAACAAACAAAAGGTATAAAAATTCCATTTATGCCCAGTGGATTCCTGCTGATAGAGCAGAACTATTCCCACAGCCCGCAGAGAGGGACTGCCTGCGTGGGCGATGGGCTGTCAGTCAAATCCACATGTACCAGGGCAAGCGATGCATGAAGGGAGTTTGAGATTTCACTGTCATCCTCAGTCTGGTCCCCTGCAGATCTCGCCCCCCTCTACCTCCATGTCTGCTCCAACGCTCCACTGGCCACAAAGACTGTATAATCTGTGCCACAACTACAACTGACTGCAAATCATTTAACTGAACAAATAAGGTGGTCTAAAGCTGCACATTGGTTTTCTGCCCCTTTGTTTAAGCTAACTCTTAAGGTAACAGTGCCGTAAGTTGTATGTTAGGATGCAAAATGTTTTATTTTGGGGCCATTGGGGGAAAAGAAAAAACGTTCCTTTTATTATATGTAGGCTCACCATCACATTGTATCAATCTGCACTGCCTCAGTTTTATACTGTACAGTATCACTACTCATATTATCTTTACAGTTAATGCTGATGCTTTGACTCCTACTACAGTAACACTTCTGGCCGCTAGGTGCCGCTGTTAGATCCTGATTACATTCGCTGTCCGTGGTGCTGAAATGCTCAGCTGAGCTGTTCAACATAGGGATTTCCCTTATTCCCACTTACAATTTCTAACTTGATAAAACTGTAATTTAAGAATGATTCAACTATGGCATATATGTTCATATGTGAATTAAACATACTGTTTCTGTAATAGTTACTCATCCCACTTCTAAGGAATGGGGTGCACAAATTATAAATTCGTTGTTTTCTTTCTGGCGACCCACTTTGTCCAACCTGAATAACCCTGGTTATCATATCTACTCCAACTAGGCTAAGATTCAGATCTCTATGAAGAAATGGTCTTTTGTAGGCTGTACTTAAGTAAACAGGCAAATGCTTAGCTCATATTGATATAGAAAGTTTACGTTTTGTATGCAACTTAAGTACTTATCTTTTCACAAGAGCAGAACGAGGTTGAAAGCCTCAGATGGCACCATGCAGGGGTGATTGCGGCTGCAGAGGCTTTAGACCACCCGGATCTGTCTATCACTATGAGCCGCTGGACTAGCGTCAAGTCTGCCAGATGAAGTTACAGCCATACAGGAAATAATTCCTCCCAAATAAAAGAAAAAAATGTGTTGGCACTGTGTACAGGCTTAAGTGTTGTGACATCTGGGTGTAATTGGGTCATTTAAATCGACTGCAACTTTTTTGTTACACCAGTGAGCTACTTTAGACCTGCATTATAGAATAATTCATTATTTTCAGCATAACAGCGTCAAACAAGACAAAATAGCCAAGCAACACAGTAATAAGAATATGCTGCCCATTTTAGCCCACCCACAGGATCGTAGCAGCTTTAGACCCTTTTAATTCCAATACAGCACATTTTAGACTTTGAATTTGAACATTTCTCTTAGGGTTTCCATTACTAAATGACTATAAGCTCCTAATTACATTATTATTATGTTGTTTTATTATAATCTAATCGTTTTGTGTAGTATTTTGTCATTTTATTTTTATGGCTATTTTTATTCCTTTTGTTCTCTTTTATTGTCGTAACTATCCATATTTTATTGTTGTCTTATTCAATTAACTTTTAATAGTTTGCTTTTTTAGTGGTTTTGATATTCATTAAACATCCCACGTTTTACCAATTGTTTGTAAAACACTTTGAATTGCATTTGATTTGTTTGATAGGCACTATAAATAAAGTTTAATTGGTTGAAAGAGAGATAGACAGACAGACAGACAGACAGACAAACAGACAGACTGATTGATTGATTGATTGATTGATTGATTGATTGATTGATTGATTGCAATGTTTCCCTTTGCATCTGTGGCCATTTCCCTCTTCCAACAGAATCTACTATGATGTTTGTTAAATCCGTTGACTCTAAAGACAAACTCTGTGATTTTGGGTTGTGTAATTCAAAACGACAGGAGTTAGCATGATTGTAGGATTATCGGGCGTCTATAAGAACAGCCTGTAATTTTGAAAACATTAACCGGACGTTGTACGCTTTAGTAAACCAGGCTTCCGCTAACTTGACAGTCGAGATGGATAACAGGCAGTACGGTTGACTTAACCACAGTCTCGCTGGCTCCACTGTGAAGTTAAAACGTCTATGAAGCAATCTCTCCACTTAAATTTCACAGAGGGAAAGCACGGGCTGGAAAAGGACACTTTACCCACATGATATGACTCCAGCGATCGACACAACCTGCGGTGGCGACTTCCCTTCAGACTCAGAGTGGTTTCCTGGCGTCGGAGAAACGCTTTAAATGACATTTTAACACTGGAGAAATGGGACCTGCTGAATGAAAACTTTCTACTTTTTCTACTGGAGGGTTAAAGCGACACTCATCGGGCGCAGTGCTCATTTAAAAAAAAAAAAAACAACCGAGTTGACTGCAGTTGTGCACCGCTGGATGGGACGCAGATAAAATGTTTTGTCACCTCATGTTCCAGGTTTGGAGGTTAATGACGATGTCAGGGGTCGCCCGTTTTGGAAAATGATTACTGGCATCACCGACGGTAAAATAATGGTCAGAAGATGTCTAGTAACGTTCAAACCGTTCAGGTAAGAGACAAAGAGCTGTCAACGGTAAAGGCAACTCTATGTTTTTCCGCCACAACGCGGCTGGTTATATTGATTAAAATGTGTGTATTTTCACTGCTTGCATGAAGGCATAGCTACATACAAATGTCTCAAGAAAGACATAGAGTTTTCACTAGGAGGAATGGCTACACTAAGTTGTAAATCCCTGAGAAAACGCACTACTATATTATTGTGTATGTACAGCCAAGGTGTGTGCGTAAAACCACTCACCTAAACACAACCATACACACGCACACACACCAGATGTTTCTCTACCAGATAAATTATTATTTAGGTTACAGTCCATATGGATAAAGCGACGTCACGCAGCGATAAATCAGGGGATAGCCGCTGTAAATAAGCCTGCAGTCAGCCGAGCTCTAACTTAGTTTCTTTCTGCATGGATAGCTCCATTATCACTGTGTGGCTGGCCTTTGTTTGTGAAGATATAAAGGGAAAAACTGGAGGGGATTGCTTACACATGTTAACTGCTTAAACAGTTGAGACATCACGGTTCATTGAGCCATGCTGTGCCAACCTGCTTTATTTTATTTCCCCTGTAAGGTACAGTTAAGGCAGTATACTTTTAAAAAGCAGCAGTAACTATCTGTGGAGGAGTTCCTCAAGTGGCACCACTCACCATTTTACCTTTTTACCCACTTTAAACCTGCTGATACAATGCAGCTGTGCATTACTGAAATGCTTCACCTATTAGTATCTAATCAGATCAATCATTTATTCAACACATATAATTATTTAGTTTTGTGATGATGATGATAGCTCATGTGAATGGTAGAGAAGACAGATTTCTTTAGATCATGTTATAGATAGTTTTGCCTTATTGAATAGTTTTGACAGGAAAAACAAAACAAAGGTGGAGTTTCCCTGGTTCCCTGGCTAGAAAATGAACTAAGGAACTTGTCAATACTGTATGTGGTAAACATCTAAGATCACTGTACCATGCAGACCAGCCCAAGTGGACAAATGCTGTATGCAGTAAAGACCATGTCCTCATTTTAGGAATACTACTTGAAGCCTGCTCTGTTGGCAGATATTTTAATGACCAAAAAATGCTGCTTGTCAATTAATATCATCTCAAAATTAATTCTGTGTATGAATGCCATAAGATCCTCAGCACTGCCAGAATTAAGGCTGTTACAGTCGCCAAGAAAAGTTTCTTAGAAAACACCCCAACCAACACCTCCGCTGCCACTCCTCCATGCCTGCCACACCTCTTGCTTCAAAATCATTTTACCTAGAGGCAAAATCTGATAAGTCTATATGTGTGAGACAGCCAATTAGCTGATAGCAGATCTCTCCTTCTGATCCAATTAAAGGGAGCAGAGCATTTACTTTAAGCCTGTTAATTAAAGACTTGTCAGGCAGGACCGGGGCCTCATCCTCTCATATCACCCGCCTAACGCCACTTTAGAAAACGACTAAATGATAAGAGAGAGAAACGATCGCCTTAGGACAACATCAGACCAGCCTCTGCACACCCACACTAGCTGAATATATTTTGTTCCCTTTCCTTTCTATTCCCATCAACCTCTGTGTTGTTCACAAGCACAGCTTATCTATCTTTTGCTCCACATGTTAACACACAATCACAGAGAGACAAATAGATAGTGTACATTATGAAATAGTTGATAAGCTGTAAAAATGGTCAATTTTGCAATTTTGCTATGTAAACTCATTATCTCTTCAGTCATAACAGCACAAACCTTTGAAGATGAAAATGAAAGACAAAAAATGGGGCAGTTGAAATGTAAAAACACTTAATCAGGTCAGTGATTCGTTTTTTTTTAGTTTAGATCATCTTGGCTTGCTGTCCAGATGGTAGTAAACTCTAATAATATCATAACCCATGCAGTCATATATATCTCTTTGTATTCATGATAAATAATCCCTTGATCATAATGATTGCATCGGATTTGATTCACATCAGTTAGTGTATTGCTGCTCTGCAGTCCTCTGACAATGATTGAGCTATTCCGATTAAATCTGCAATATGCCTGGAACAGATGGGGATAATAATTTCTTATTTCATAATATTACAGTATCCTGGGAGAGACAGAGAGGTAAATGAGGAAGAATGAGCATGTGCCAGCTGCTTAGATGCTGATGTAAATACAGTATTATGGCTATTCAGTGTAAATCAATAAAGAAATGGCACATGCAGGAGCAACCATTGCCACACTGGCACTTTGGCTTTGAAGCCTCTTGTTCTCTGATACTATCCTGACAATCATAGTGATCATCACATTAATCTAATAAACTGCACCGGCAGAAAATGAAGTTGGTCATCAGAGTGTGGAAGTTTAATTTTAACATGTATTCATACACAAATGACTCTGTTTTGTTTCAACTGCAATCAGTACTGAAATTCATTATATCCAACTCTTGCTCAAAATGTAATCTGACCACTTTTCTTACAATATGTGTGACATACAGTGATAAATGACCAATTAAGCTGTAATGACTATATAGCTACTTTACTTTTGGGGATGATCATTATAGCTGTAATCATGTTTGATGCAACCCATTAGACTCGAGCCTTGATGATGACGGTTATTCAATGTCAATATGTTGCGCAAAGGAGCCACATTCCCCGTCTGTCCTTGAAGCCATCTGAGTGTATTACAACTCAGGACAAGACACATTGGCTCTGTCTTAGAATGTAAAGTCACCTTGGGAGCTTGCCAAACCTCCACACTCTATACTTAACGGATTATTCAACATCATCTTGATCCCTTTGGGTCAATCAGATCAGCTCAGCAAATGTTCTTATAAGTGGCCATTCTTCCTCGCTGTTGATAGGAGGTAATTTCTTACAGCCGCATCAATATGAGGAAATGTCGTTCAGAACTTTGCGTGACTTGGAGCTACTTACTATTCTAGGAAGTGCTGTCAGATTTCACACTGGGCCGTGCATTCAAGCAAACAGCTCCTGCCTGGCTTTGAAGAGAAAGCAATAGCTATGAATAATTCATTCATTTGTTATGTTAAGATTCATTTTTTCCACCCCTCAGTGCAGGAGTTGAAAGTTTAAAGGTTACCTGTGCAAGGTTAGCCTTAAATTATGGAGTGAATTGTTGCCATTTGTATCACAGAGAAGCTCTCATTGTCTCCCCTTTTCTCTTTGCTTATGTTGCTTTTGATTGATTGCTCATCCCCTGGTTATACTATAGCCGTTGATTGTTTAAAAGCATTTCAATGCAAGTAACCTTACAATGATTGAGAAAAATTTGTTGCATCCTCAGCTGCTAAAATATGCAGTAAAAGTGCTGAAGTGCTAGCCGTTCGTTGTCACATAAATCTGCCTTTGAACTATGCCGCTACTAAAAAAAAATCTTCCAAGAAAATTCTCTTGTGAGGGTTAGCAGCCATGCAGCAAGGATTTTTAAAGTGGGACTTGACTTGTTAGTCATGAAGCCCGACTGGTATTTTGTCCAGCAAATAAGAATCAGAGACAGCTTTGCTTCTCTGGTTCCCCGAAGAGTCTTGGCATAATAAGATAACCTTTGATCCATACACTGAAGAGAGTAGCTTAACTAGGGCAGGATTTACACAGATACAAAAGACCTGATTTTCAACTCTTTTAAGTCAAAGATCTGATTCTCTCATGGTTGTCTAACAAGGGAGATCTCACACAGAGTCTTATTTTATTTTCGCTTCTGAGGTGCAGTAGCATTTCAAATATCAGATTTGTGCCACAAAGCGTGGTAAAGCTTGATTTCATGTTCCACAGTGAGGCCCGCATCATAGAGCTGATCCCACATACCTAATGTATTTTGACTTATTCAATGCTTTGTCATCCACCAGGACATTTTCTAAAAAAAATATTTTAAAAACCCCAAAGGAACGACTTTCAAATGTTGATGTATTTCACAGGTTTTACACAATATATAGTAACAGAGCCCCTTATTTGTTACCTAGTTTTGTGCAGTTTGTGGTGCTCACCCTTATTTTGGCTTTTGTCCTAGATGTATGCCAAATTACAACATCACAACACTAAAATGTTTCAACTCGAGTGCCCTTTGGCTTCTACCTTTCTTCTTGGGATCATCACTCCAGTTATGCTCTGCCTTGTGGAAATGTTGCCTGCTGTTTTCTGACTGTCTCTTGGTCTATCTCCTCCTCTCCTCTTCTGCTCTCCTACACATTTTACCTCAACCTCATTGCATCTCTACATTTTTTATCCTTCCCCTTTTTCTCTCTCGCTGTCATGTCGATCATTCCGTCCTGCAAACATGTCTTCCCTAATTGTCAGCCTATTCATGTGCCCGCATTCTTTCTTTTTTTTCATGCCTCTCACTCTTTATTTATTCATTTGCCTGCCTCCAAATATCTCACGTTCCACCTTTCTCACTCTCTTATTCCACTCCTCATCTTCATACAGCTAAATTCCTCACCTAAAACATCTATTTACCTGCCCTTCCCCATAAATATGTCTATGTGTCTCAACTCCCCTTTCATCTGATTTCTGCTCTCCCCCCATCTGTGTTGCAGGATATTCGTGGTGGGAATAGGCTTCTTCAGCCTGTGCTTTCTAATGACCTCTCTGGGGGGGCAGTTCTCAGCCAAGAGACTGGGGGACTCCCCGTTCACCATCCGCACAGAAGGTACTGACATGCGCTTTACATTTGAGAGCACATGTGTGTATGTGTTTGTGTGAGATGAAATGCTGTAATGTCACTGCATATTGCTATGCTATAACTAACATAGTCCTGCTGTCCACCTGTGACTGGAAACCACAAAAAATTGCTTTGAATGAGCAAGGATGAGGCAAAAGAACCATACAGTAAATGTCATTGCAGAACAAGAATGACCAGATAAAAAACACATTACATTCATACAACCTTCAGCAGAAAACTGCTTTTTCTGTACTTGTGATCGAGATAAATCAACATGCTTGTAAAAGAAGACTCATTTTATAGGTTGTGTATGATGTAGGGAGGCGAGTCAGTGGCTTGGAAGTTATTGGTTTGATCTCAAGCAGTGACAGCTAATATTATATTTGTGCGTTTCAGCTGCACTGCCTCCATGGATTCTGCACTGACAGCAGCCCTGTCCTCCCTTTGACAAAACCAGTATATGCAGGGCCTGTGTGTGCATAAAGAAGAGATATAGTGTATGCAAATATATGTGAGTAACGTGTGTAGAAATGTTGCCTTGACTCAGTTGACAGTAGTAAGACAAAACACAAGTCAGATTGTCCGCACATGCCTGTAATAGCATGTTGCAGATGTTGCTAAGGTTGTTTCAGGTGTTGTTTGCATTGTCCACTCAAGTTTCAAATTGAATTTGGGCTTGAACATTATATTTGAGAAGTTTTTATGTCAAGGAAATAATGAGAAAAAGGGGTGAAATCCTACAAATATTTTGGAAGCTGGCCAATTAGAACAGAGTATGCATTGGGATGGAGGGGCTTAAAGAGACAGGAGCTAAAATGGCCTGTTTCAGACAAAAGCTAAACTGAATAGCTGTATAAAGAGCCAGTATAAGATAAATAAGATTTTTTTTAAAACTGCAAATTATGCAAAGATATTCTGGTAGAGCCCCAGAATATAAATATAGAGCTGGAAATGTGATACCTTGTGTTGCCGTTTTTCTTGCACCATCTTTGATTACTTTAGATGAAGATTAAGAAATTCAGCCAAAAATTAATTTCATGGCACCTCTGAACCCTCTCAGGATTCTCTGTGAGACTCATCATCATATGGGAGTTCATTAAAAGCAAGCCTGCATGACCTTTGCTCTCGCTACAAATGGTAATTTTGGTATAACAACTTTATATTTTTTCTTGAGTCAGTAGTTGTGTTGAGTAGAGAAGGCTCCTAAAGGATGGGAAGTGCAAACGACTTAGTAATGTCTGTTACACAGCCATATCTAATTGCTATCCAACAGTAGCTAGTATAATATATATAATAAATTATATTGAGCCTCACTAGTCATGTCAGCAAACTATTTGCTATGTAAAGATGTAGTGAAATAATGGTGACCTGAGCAGTGGATAAAATCATACTCCTTGTGTGTGTGTTGTTATCCTGGCTTCTCTGTTCTTTGTTTCTGAAAACATTTAAGGTGAGAAATAGGTAATGCAGTAACATAATTTTGATCCATATTTGATCTGCACTGCCTAATTTGAGAGTTTCATGAGCCATGTGTTCAGATTCAAGCCAAAATGCTTTCCAGCATGGTCATTGGTCAAGAGACCCTGCAACCATGAATTCCTTTAACACTGCACTCTGGTTGCTATACCTGTATTACACCTGTATAACTGTTCCTGGCAAAACCATCTCTCACCTGTGACATGTCATTAACACATAAGCCAGTTGGTGATATCACCTGACCTGCGAGTGAAGGTTGACTGCCAGTGGCAAGTCAGAAAAAAGAGCACCACTGTAATCTCCTGCTGCACAAGGTGCAAAGATTGAAAGTCAGAGGTCATTTTGTGGAGGCCAACCACTTTCCAGTGCTGATAGAGCAGTAAAAAAATCTCTTAAAATGAGACACCCTGTGTTCTGAGAGTAATTCCACACGTGTGTAGCATGTGTGTTTACGCTACAGTAGTTGCATCAGTTTGCAAGGATGTGAGAACAAGCGAAAGACAAAGCAACTGCTACTATAATTCTGCATCAGTCAAGTGTTGGTGCGTGTATCGAGTGTGAACTGTTCTCCCTATCAGAAAATAGCAGACTTAACTACAGAAATGCAGACATGTATTAAAAATCAAGCTGAGTAAAGTATGGTTATAAGAGAGATAATGGGACAGGGGGTGGGTCATTTGGGATGACTGTGTTTGTGATAAATTGAGATTACTGTGTTTGTGTGATACATTAGGATTAGTGTGTATGTGTCAGTGTTTCTTAGTGTACTTGATTAATCAACTACTCATGCAGGGCAGCCTGGGTAGACATCTGGAGCAAGCTCATTAAAAACTGTATAGTGTCCAACCGTGCTTCCTCATAGGAATTTAATTTGTGTGTGTGTGTGTGTGTGTGTGTGTGTGTGTGTGTGTGTGTGTGTGTGTGTGTGTGTGTGTGTGTGTGTGTGTGTGTGTGTGTGTGTGTGTGTGTGTGTGTGTGTGTGTGTGTGTGTGTGTGTCTCCCAGCATGCATTTCTGTGTATCCTTGTATGTACTTAAATAGTTTTGTGCTTGTCTATGCACGAAATATGCCTGCATTATGCCTGGGTACATTTGTTTGTGTGCATGCCCCACTGTTTCACCTTCTTTTCTCCCTTTATACAGATCTTTGTGGTGTACTACCTCACACTGTTTTTTGCTACCATCTCCCTTTGTGTGTGTATGTGTGTGTTTATCTGTGTTTGTGATGAGCTGGCAGGAAATTGGCTGGTAAATGGGGCGACAGCAGCAATGTGGGACAAGAGTGAGACCAGAGAGACTGAGAGACCGATCCATCTGCTCTTTGTAAATCAGCCCAGCAAAACAACTGGCCCTTTCATTAAGCCTCTGCTCACCACCTGCAGACTCACACACACACACACACACACACACACACACACACACACAGTTTGACTCATGTGTTTCATTAAGTACACGTCATTTCTGGCAGACCTCCCATGTGAAAGCATGTAACATATCCAAAAAAAAAAAAAAAAAAGGTTTTTGGTCATTTCATACTGGCTGGCTAAGCAGAGCTGCTTAACTCAGTGGTTATTTTATCATGGTGGTCATTTTTATTTTCCCTGAAGACATTTCACTCTGCTCTTTAGCTGAACTGCTTATTTTCTTTTTGTGCACTTCTCAGACAGGATTAAGCTCTGTCAAGACCATGTTTGTGACCATTTGACAGCTGTCAATAAATATTTTAAATATTTCTGGTTAGGGAGAAACTATGGCTAAATAGTTTATTTTTTTATCAAACAAGCAACATTTTCAAACAACCTACATCATTTTCAGGCTTTATGAAGCTACTGCAAGTAAAAGTCTAAGCTAGTGACTGATGATTTCAATTACTATATTGACTACTGACAGTAAATATATTTAGATGTGGATTAATGTTAATTCTGTAACTGGCAAAACGACAAAAACAAAATGTTGACTGATGGCTGGTTATATGCTCTCTCTTTGCATGCCAGTGTCTGTTAAATTTACAGTTGGTCAAATATGGTTTTGCAGAAGAAGAGACACCACTCAGTACCATTTTTGGTGTTTGATTACATAAGAAGGACTGTTTGTATATTGGTGTTTATAAAAGAGAAACAGAACCAGTTGTGGTAGTTAGCAGGTAGCTCAGCAGTGGTGGAGCTGGTGTTGTCTGAATATTCAAGTTAAACTTTAAAGCACATTATATTAGAGTGTTTATATTACTACCCTAAAAGTCCTCCCCCCAGGATTCTGGGCTGTGAAGCAGGCTGTACCATCACTCTGTGAAGCTATTGTTGTTGTTATCTGAATCCGCTACAGGGCAGAACTGCAGCAGTTTGTCATGATGATCAATTTTGCTGCCGTTATCAACAAATGTGACGCCAATTTTGAGTGCCATGATTAAATTTGAATATTAATTAATAACATCAAATATGCCACTTACTCATTATCTTGATAAATGTGAATTGAATTATTCAGTTTTTTGATAGAAAACTATGCACGCTTATTTAGAACGTGATTGTTTTTTGTTAAATGGTAACACTTGACTTATAGAAAATAATCACATCTTAAATCAAAATGTCAATATTCACCATTCATTAATTATTTTCTTCAAATGATTCAGTCCTAGGACCAGTCCAATGTTATTTTTTTATGTTATGTCATACATTAATGTTGTGTGTGCTTATTTCTCATCTTCAAAAGCCGTATTCTGAAATTAAAACGAGAGTAGCAAACTGTCCAAAGGTCATTTATTTTATCCTTTGCCTTGGGTTATCTTTCTGACCTGTAAATGGACATGCCTCACCACAATAATTAGAAAGGAGCATGTCCTAAAAAGGTTAGTGTTATCTTTGACTCTAGGCAAGGCAAGGCAAGGCAAGGCAGTTTTATTTATATAGCGCATTTCATACACAGTGGCAACTCAATGTGCTTTACATAAAACAAACATTCAACAGAAAAAATTAAAAAAAAAACATGGAATTTGAGAAATAAAAATACAACCCAATCATAGTACACACGTACATACCCCCCCCCCCACACACACACACACACACACTAATAATAAAAACAAAGTACAGAAACATAGAAAGAGAGAGAAATAAAATACTATAATAGAGCATTAAAAATAAGATTGCAGCATAAAATAATGATTTGCTTTAAAATCATTAAAAGGACATAGAGTGCAAATGAAAGATTACAATTTAAAGTGCTTTGAAAGAGCTCAATCATAAGCACAGGAGAAGAGAAGTGTTTTTAACCTGGATTTAAAAATCCTCTAGGGATTTTGTGAGCTAAAGAACACAATTGAACAATAAATATATAACAATATAACAATTAAACTTAAAGTAATGTCCAACTTCATTTTTACATGATATTTGTCTTCCCAGTAGGCTGCAATCTTCTAATCACTACTGGAAATGTGTTGTTTTAAAATTCCTGTGTATGCATGTTTAGATATCATTGTATGACAGGGCCTTCTCTGTTACTCGGTTGAGGATGTCTGATGCAGCAGCTGTCTAAGGCTAATCATAATCATTGATGTGTTGAGGACAAAGCCATCAGGAAAACAAGCAGACAAGTTACTTTTCTGTTTATAAATCAAATTCATAGGATTTCATCTTGCATTATACCATAGTCATTTACACACAGATATTAACTTGCTGTTTGCACACAATAACAGCCAAATTTGTGTAGGGCTTTGTCACCTTAGTGGGGAGCTGCACTGATAGCAATTGTTTGGGTATTAGCTGAATATCGACGCCACCTCTCGCTTCCGTGGATTATCGGCTTCTACTGGAGGTTAAGAGTACTGGGTCTTCGCTCAAATCCCCATCTCTCCTCAGTGACTCATAAACTCATCATTGGCTGTGAGTCGGAGATGGAGAGGTAGGGGCTCAATAGTGAAAATGTGAAAGTGGAGGAGGAATAAGGAGGTTGAAGTAGAGGAGATACTGTTTGTGTGTCTATTTGTAATTAAGCAATGAAATAAGACTTCTCAAGGTTACATTTCTCACAAAGGACACAGATAAAAATACGGGATAAAAAGGTACACAACCAGAATTTTCTTGTTAAAAGACTAAAATAAAATCTGACGTAAGGGAGATGTTAGCTTGATCAAAGGCCCTCCCTGTGGAGCTTGTTCACACTCTGCAGTTTATTACATTAACAAGGACCCGTGACAGTCTCTTTACCCTAAGCATGATTTTCACTACACTGTTTGTTCTAGCTGAAAGACTCAAGGCTGTCTTATATTCTAGGTGGATCCCTAATGGGAGTGAGAATATGATTTTATATTTCTGATTTGGTTTTAAATTTCTCTCATCTCTGTAGCTCTAATGATCTGAATGAACTGCTTGAGAATACTGTCAGTCAAAGAGTGTAATTTTCAAAATAGGAAACTTACATTCACCAATAAGAGAAAAGGTTTGTAAATGCTGCTGTGCATAGGTCCAGGCAGGGACTGAGACAAATGGCTGTTTGACTCACATTAAATTCAATGCTGTGATGTTTTGTACGCCATCAATCAGAAAAGACTCATACTGATGTGTCACATTCCCAAAATCCTTTTTTTTTCATGTCCTAATAGGACCTCGCCACAGAGTTTACATATACAGTATGATGCAGATTACAGTACACTCATATAAATGTATTTGATTATTGTAAATTGTGTGATTCGACATGTGTATCTTGCAGCACATCAGTATGCAGCAGCAGGTACCGGTTGAGCACATTCAACCCCCGCTCTGTGGTCCCCTTTAATGTTTTTTTCACACTGGATGTTCATCTCTATCACACATTCCCTGCAGTTATGTTTCCTCCCCATCGCTTCATGTCGAACAAATCTGGCATGACAATCTTCTGCATGTCGCTGGTGTCGCTGCATCAGGAGAGTCACTCGGGGAGTACACTTTATCAGTGCACTCATAGCCTAGGGAGTTTGAATGGACTGTGTGTGTGTGTGTGTGTGTGTGTGTGTGTGTGTGTGTGTTGTAGTCGGACTTATCCTACTTTCAGGGACACATATCAGACTCAAGACCAGTTATTGGGGACGGCCTGTCCAACTGGGGACAAAAGCTGTGTCCCCATTTTGGAAAAAATGCTGCAAGTGCAACATCAGCGCTCTACCTGTACTAATGTGATGCTCCTTTTTTGTTAGGTTCACACAAACAATCACATTGCATCTGGTACTAACAATCATCAGCATTTTAGTTAGATTCCTAATAATTGTAACAATAATATAGGACATATTATTGTTAAAACTAGTATCTTTACAACATCTTTACCTCTCACAACTACAGTATGTTGGTATGCATCTATTTTACATACCTGTACTATCTATAACTCTCCTCCCCAACTTTGTTTCTCCTCTGTGCAAACTTCAGGCCATTCACTGTGTTATTCCATCCTTAGCTCATTCCTAACTCCAATACATATTAATGAGAAAGCCTATCCAATTTCCAAGTAGAGAGGGCCATTGTTCTGACCTAAGTGCTATTACCCAGCTGTAAATGAGAAATTTCTCCACGGCACATTATATTATGGTTATGTCTCTGGGAAGGTTAGTATGCAGCAATATGCTGTCTCAATTACCCGGCCTGCATCAAGCTTTGTCTACAGGTCGCTAGCTCATCGTTTCCTCTGCCATAAGCTGGTTATTTTCCCAGGTCCTGATAGTGTCATACTCAAGCATGCTTGTGCTTTCTTTCTGCAGATATACACTAATAGTGTTTACAGAGTCATGGCCTCAGTTGCCTGACAGTTTTGGGAAGTCTACTGATTGTATTGTGTCTGTGCTGACAAAAAAAGCAGCTGTATTTGTCTGGTTACTTTGCTGGTGTGGGCTGATAAGACCATAAAAGCACACCAAGCATGACTTGAGATTATTTCTTTCCTCAAGCCACCTCTTTTCCCACCTTTCTCTCCCTCTCCTCACGCGTCTCATTCTCTCTCATTTCTTTACCTCCAAGATAAAAATGTAAAGTGCCTGGTGCAAGACTGAATAATTGTATGTTAGTTGTATCTTTTTTTGTTTTGTTTCATTGATTTACTTCTACCTATTCCTCTGCCCCTTTTTTCCTGTTCTCACATGCGTGCATATGTTGAATGCAGTTGGACAGTTGCTACACAACCCAAAATACACTCCTACCTTTGTCTGAAAAGTAACAGTAATGATGGTTGCAGTGCAGGGGAAATTGATTTATTTGAATTAAAATATATAGTGGAAGGATGATGAAAAGGCACAATAATAAAGGTTTCACTTTACCATCTTCAAAGTGACAGATTTGACTCTAAATAATACAATTTGATTTAAGATCATTTGCAGACAACCAAGAGTTATCAGAAAGCCAGCTCTCCAGCCTTCATGTGTGCAGTAGACTCTGCTTCTGTATTGTCTTACTATAAGCTGCATAACGTCTGATATTATTTTTCTTGAGCTAGACTGAAAAATAAATTCAAGGAAAAACTACTTACAACTTATTAAAATGATATTGACACAAAAGCCACATTTTATCAGGAACAAATCATTGCCACTGTTTTTGTTTGGACACTACAATATACATTAAACGAATTTGACCATTGCCATGAAGTTAGATGGCCTTAATATCAGAAATCTGTGTACCCTCACACAGTTTTCTTTGACAGTGACCCTCATCAAGACTCTTTAGCTCAACTGTTATGCTTCATATTGCATTTCATTATACTAAGGACATGAGTTAATGGTTTGGCACTGTCAAAGGAGCCACCCCCCATCGCTATAAAATTGGTGTGTGACACACCACACTAACTGTATGCAATACAAAAATAAAACAGCCCCAGGCAAAAATGGGTAGAAAGCAGAACTAAGCTGATGTGAGACGTGCATGCGTAAACAACCATAAATAATTAATACCAACAGTGATTTTAGATTAGTGGCGCGGCAAATGCCACATACTGTATGTACTGTATCTGAAGTACTTTGTTGGATATGGTGCTTATGTAGCAGCGCAATGGGCACTGGTGCTATTTCAGGAAACACTGCAAAGAGGAAATGACAATTCTCGTAGGGCATCAGTGATGCAGTATAGACAGATGAGGAGAAAACAAAGGATGAGAGCAAAGGATGCTCTAATATGAGTTAACTCTGATCCCTCTGTTTCATAGTTCCATATATCTGATTTGCATTGTTTGCTGCATTCATATTGCAGCTCTGTTTTTTAGTCTACGTCTCTTTATATCTCTCCCTTTTGTTGTTTTTTTTAAAAATTTGTTTCTTTAACTTTATTTTGTCTGTCATTTGGGCTTCTGTTTTGGCGTCCAAAAAGTTCATTTGGAAGTTTTAACATAAAACTCTGGTGCGAACTGGTTGAAAGGTTAATTAAGAAAAATTAGCTAGAGTTTTTAATTTACCAGCCCTACCCATCACATAAATCAATCAGTATCACAGAAAAATGTAATTCCAGATCAATAAAGTTTGTCTTTTAACTGTAAACTGGAAAATATTTTTGTTTTATTGTTAGACATGATGTCATATCCACTTTTAAAATTACTGTGACTAATATTATTTAATATTGTAGTAGTATATAGTGTATTTAATTTTGTTTAGAATGAAATGCCATTCATGATGTCTTATGATTGGTTTTTATCAGATGTGATTGAGATTTGTTGATGTACAGACATAAATATGATCAAAATAAATATATTTTCATGAATGGATCCTTTTTTACAGATTTCATGAATCAAACCACAACTAATGAAAGTGACTACCTTGATTGGAAGACAGCTAAATGCATGGATAGATACACTTCTGCTGTCTCTTTCACCCTAAACTATACTCACACTCTTGTGACTGCTTCTTAGATTTTTTGGTCTGCTACCATAGTGCCCCACCCCTCCTCCCCTGCAAGATGAACACAAAAAATGTATATGTGTACATATATATCTATATATTTATGTATGTGTGTGTGTGTGTGTGTGTGTGTGTGTGTGTGTGTGTGTGTGTGTGTGTGTGTGTGTGTGTGTGTATCCAGTGCGTGTGTAGAAATTAACTTTTGGCTTGACTTTAAAGCTGCACTCAAAGGAGTGAGTGAGAGTGATTGCTGATATTTTGGAAGAGGAGGAGAAAACTCAGTTTAGGGCAGCTGAAATGTCTTCATTTTTAAAGAGTGGGATACACATTGGCACAACACTAAAGGGAGGTGCATGTGTGTCTAAAACTCAATTGCATGAACACTGTCTTTTGAGGACTTGTCAAGCAGTCAGTTGAAATTACAGTCAACCTTTCTGTCTCTTTTTTCTCCCCTTCACTTTCGCTCTATCTATCTGCCTCACAACTCACACAGCAGAAACAAACACATATGTCAAGCCTTCCTGTACTTCCGATAATCATGTGGCAGCAATAATCATGGCACCAGCGGCATCGGTATTAGCCATTATGTTACACATCTGTCAGCAGTGCGTGATAATATCAGGAAGCTGTTGATGTTTGCTGCCGGTCTTGTCAAAAACACTCTCCATTGCTGCTTGCCTTATCTGCATCAGTGTCCAATAGCAGATATCTTTTTTCAGTATGATGTGTAGTTATAAGGACCTCTTCATAGTGCTTATAACCACATGGGTGGTATTTCTTTAATGAAATAAGGCATGGTAAGAACGCATTACCCAAAATACCCCAATTTTTCAGTAAAGTATTTTACTGTACAGCATGTTCAGTCTCCAAAATAAAATTGTTTTTTTTTTTTATGTTTGTTATGTTGTTAAAAAAACAAGTTAGCAAACAGACATGATGTCATGTAACATGTAGCCTAGCTAACGTTTTAATGCACGTTTTTAAGAACTTTAATAGTATCTAGCAAGCTAACAAAATTCAGCTTGCTAGCTATTTACCTTGACATTTAGACTTGTTAAAACCTAATGTAAACTAAATTCATATTTTTAGCTTTAGGAAGGTTTGTGAAACCAGTCTGTGAACTAAAGTTAAGTAAAATCAAATGGAATAAATCTAAAAAATTAAAGATATTTTGCTGGGAGATATAAAGCCAATCAATGGCTCTGACCCAGTATAGGTCCCCCCCTCCTAGGATCTTGCCTATGGCCCCCTTTTGTATAGAGCTGGACCTGAATAAATGGTTTCAGCTACATATATCATCACATATCATATATTAGGTTTCACCCGTTCTCACACAAACATCTTCAGTAAAACCCCATTCTTTGTAAGGGCCATATTTTAAATAATACCTGTAACAAGCACCTTGGTGCATTACACAAACATAGGTGATGTGCTGACAGCTTTCTTGTACTCAAGCATCTGTTTAGCAGCTTACAGAGCTGATCTGGAATTGTGTGTGCTGTACTGCCAAGCCTTGGGCTCTTCCTCTCCCTGGGAAAGTTTAAATGGCATTACCTGTCAACTCATATGATAGGACCCATCCGTTTCTCTGTAAATAAAAGACGTGCTGAAGCGCAACAGAAAGAGCAATTTCTAAAAAGGTTTTCCCAAATCTCTCATTCTTTGTTTCTGTCATGTAACATTCAATAGATTTGTCTGCTGAGGAATGCATCATGTTTGAATGAGAACAGCTTTAACAAACGCAACCATTCTTCCTTGTCAGAAGCACTAACCTTACAATCGATATGGTAGAGTACAGTCCTTTTCCTGGGATTTACAAGTACATACCCTGAACAGTATTACTGTTCAGTTGAAGAACAAGTTCAGTTGCAATCACATAGTTAAAGCATGAAACATCTACTTTGTTGTACAGCTATAAATAATAGTTTTTAGAAAATATTAGCATCCTCGAAATCATTTAATTATGGTTCTATATGTTAGATTATTGGGCTTTATGTGTCTAAATGTGTGTAGGAGTAAGTATGTATGCATGCCAACATGTGGGTGTGTTGGTCCAGATGTAAATTTCTTTATCTGCCTTTGGGAGATCAAGTTGGATTACTCCATTTTGATTAATCACTCTCATTTCCGTAATGGACTTGCTCAAGGCGACGTCAGTTTCTGTGGCTTGCACCAGGCTGTGTGAAGAATGAAATGTGTCCGACTCAGCATCCTAGTGGGTGGAGAATCTTGAAATATAAACCTGCAGTTTGTGCTGTACATTATTTACACATACAAACCAGTGGTCTTAACATTTCCAGACACATATAGTATATCACATATGTGCTGTATATGCAACAACCCCCATCTTTCTCTCTCTCTCTCTCTCTCTCTCTCTCACCAACACATACACACAAAGCTAACTATACCGACCAGCTTCAGAAGCAGCTGAGCTCAGACAGTTTAGCAAGTCAATGGAGAAAATTGCCTCAAGCCCCCCAACACAGCTTTGTGCAAATAAAATCCATGCAATTCACATCTAGAAAAGAATGTTCACAGCAATTAAATGTATTTTACATCTACATTTAAATGCACCCAGCTGTAAAGCAGTTAATGAATCTTCTTCTGTGCTCCCATGGGATTACTCTGTCTGTGTAAATTATGAATTTATTTATGTGTAAGCCAAACCCCAGTCCATGATGTCCTTTGTTATATTCATCTATATATCAATAAACATAAGTCCCTCTCACTACTTTTTCACTACAAAGCACCTCTTACATGATACATGTATATTATTGTTCTATCTCTGCTGCCATCTGCCATGTAACATGCATTTAAATGCCATGTTTCTACATGGTTTCTATAACACAAACTATGGTGTCCAGTTGTTTAATAGTGCTTCACACTCATATCCACACTGATTTTCGACCATATCATGTGTTTCCCTCAATTAGATCTTATATCATATTTCCTCATGACGGAAAAATATACTGGCAGAAAGTGAAACACTGTCACTACCTGAGTTTAAGCTATGTTGTGTGTGTCTAAGAGACCATGTATCGTCATTTGTTCGACAAAGGTGTGGTGTGGAAGGAAAAAGTAGTGTCTATTCGGTGGCAATGTATCAGCTGTTGTTTTGACACATTTTTCCAGTGCACAGCGTGTATGTTAATCCCATCATCACAACCTTCAAACCAAAGCCAAACTACTGAGTGTTACTGGATTTATCAAAAAATAAACAAATACATAAAAGACTATTTTGTCTGATTAACCACTTTGCTGAACTGTGCCTTTTTAAGAATTATTAAATAGCAGGCTGAAAAACAGTATTTCACTGCACTCTCAGGATTTAAGTTTTAAGGGCACCTTTTACCACAGTCAGAAGTGATGTCAAATTGTACTAACACACCCAGAGTACATCACTGTAGCAAGTGGAGAAGTTAAACCACTGGAGGTCAGCAAGAACACTGTATGTATGTGTGTATGTCAAGAACGTTGCTGCTAGGTTAATGGAAATGTTCTCGATCGACCAAGGAATGATTTTGATCCTTTTGTCTAGACAAATTGCACACATGCTAGGAAAGATTTCAGGACATCCATGGTATCAGTTGTGGCTGAGAGGACTAGTAGTTGCTTGGTGTTTTCTTGAGGATTGCAAAACGTGACGGGGTAAAAGAAGTCTTCCTCTTCTGAAGAATGAGAAGTGCCACCTGAATGCACCACAGGTTGATCCTTCAAATGATTGTTTTAGTATTTGCTTTTGAGACATCAACTGTTGACACCATGTTGAAAAGGTTGCAGGCACTGCGATGGTGCTTTGGTCACTGGCAGTCCAGGCCATCATTTTTGTGCAGCATGGTCCCAGCCACAACAAACTCTACACCATTCTCATTTTCTCTTGCTTGACTTGGCCTTGCCCCCTCAAGTAGTTCTGTATTATTGTTTTCATCCAGCTTACAGTAGACTCGAAATGCTTTTTTGAAATTGGACCCACCATCAGTCGTGCGTACAATCTTCTCCCGGATGTTATACTCTGTATGTATGTCATTCAGCACACTGATGAGTGCAGAAAAGGTATGTGATCTTGTGAAATGCTTGCATGCTAGAGCAGCAGAGCATCTCTAGAGTTTTAGGATTTATCCAATGTGCTGTGACACCAATGAAACTCTGTCTATGTGCCATCCACTGTACCACAAGACATTTCAACCACATCTGGCTGTGTGTGATGCACAAAAATGTCAAAATCCTTTTCGACAATACTGAGATGGTGCATACCTTGAATGATGAAGTTAATGGTGGCATCATCCACACTTTCATGTGATACTCTCTTGGTTTTCCAAAATTGAAGCTGCTTGGACAACAAAACCGAGAGCTAGCTAGTTCCCATAGTATTGCTAACATTACAAGCTTTACAAACAATGTAAACTGACTATTACAGAAAAAAACTAAATTATCTAATGATAACAACAGAAGAGTGGGTTTTTTTCAGATTTGACAGAGAGCAGAAGTTTTTAGTTTGGCATAAGACACACCGCATTTGCCAAGACTCATTCTTAGAGCTGACAACTTCAAACATTTCTCTTAAACAAGGCCATGGATGGGGAATGTCTTGCTGCTTTGAATCTGCTTTGTTGGCAATGTTGGCTGGTTAACTTTCATTTTTGTTGCTACTAGTTCTTCCTGTCACGGACCTTACATTCATTAGACACCTTTTCTCTGCACTCAAGTCCGCCTCTCCCGTCCTTTTCATCTTGTTACATCTTTTACAGCGCTTTCGTCTTGTTATGTCTGTCATGTGTGATATGCACCGACGGATACGCTAAGGGATTGTATCATCTATGTGTTATTGTTAGAGCCGTTCAGGTTGAGATCAGTATTAATCATCAACATGAAGTGAAATATTTGCCTGGGTGGGAAGTGTCCTATCAATGAGACATGTTTACATTCAATTAATGCAGCAGTTCATATAACACATGGAAATATAAAATATTCTCTACATTAGTAGCTATAAAGCAACAAGTATTCTTAGGGCCTACTGCAAAGTCAGTCAGATGTGGAGTTCACACATTGAT
This sequence comes from Scomber scombrus, assembly GCF_963691925.1. Taxonomy (NCBI): domain Eukaryota; kingdom Metazoa; phylum Chordata; class Actinopteri; order Scombriformes; family Scombridae; genus Scomber; species Scomber scombrus. Next base: position 14,861,975 of record NC_084971.1, on the reverse strand, counting down.
ACATCCTAGTGTCAATGCACAGTAGCTTAACATCAGATAACAAACGTAAAGCGAATGAAGGGGTTAAAAAATGATTTTTTTGAATTATTATTTTTTTTAATTAAGGGGGAACTTACCCTATTTGTAGACAAGTCCCAGTCCTTTCCCTCCAGACAAAGATGTCAATGACTTAGTTGTAAAGGTCCTCTTTGTCAGGCACAGTCTTCACATTTTTGTAACTATCAAAAAAAGTCTTAAACTGTAGATATCTAGAAGGAGTTAATAAGTCCTTTTAATAGACACTACCAGTCACACATCACTGGTCTTGATATTGAGAAGGTGAGCAATGGTGATAAAAAAAAGATCAATAATTACCCTCAAATGTAAAACATGCCCAACCCCCTCATCACAACATGTCACAGCATCACAGCAAGTAACGGGCCTGTTAAAATGTAAATGGTAAAAGGAAAAAGTTGAAAATGAATACTCAAATACTCAAGAGTACAGATATATGAAAACTCTTCTTAGGTACAGTAACAAATTACTTCCCACCTCTGATTTACAGTTTTTAATTAGATTGAATGGTCAAACATGAATGCATTTCAGTCTTAACAGAATTCAACCATGTAGATTAACAAAAATAAGTTAATCATTTCAGGTTTAAAAGGAATAGACTTTTCAGGGCGTATATTAGTCTCGTCTGTGTTTGTCTTTTCCAGATTATAATGCCTCAAAAAAATGGAGACAGAAAACATGCAAGAACATGCAATCTTATTAAATATGCCACACACAAAGAATTGGTAATACAATTATATATTTATTGACTTTCACATTCACACTCACAGTTAGACTACAACACAAACACATTTGGCAGTGTCTAGTGGCTATCATCAATATTTCAAAAGAACATCATCGTCAGCACAGGGGAATTAATAAATAATTGATTAACCTTCCAGTGGGATTTAATAAATGTGTTCTTTGCATATATGGTGTTATGAGTTGCTTGTTATGCCTCTGTGTAGATGTAAATGTGGTATACACACGTTTTTCTACTAGGCCAACTATAGTCATCATACACCATAACCTTAAAGGGGCCGGAAATCAATCACTTTATTCTAATTTTCCCTACAAAATAACTAACATTTCATCTCTGTCAGCATTAGCAGAATAAAACTAAGTAGTGTCTCGGGTAGCTGAAAGATAATACAATTAGGCAGAGACCGCAGAGCCTCAGCTGCAAACAGAGGCTTTTTGAAGCTGACATAGCTGTCAGATTACTCTGAGATTTAGTGTATATGTATGTGTTGATTTGTGTGTGTGTGAGACAGAGATAGAGCAGCCATACACAAACCGGCCTTGTGCAAATTACACAACAGAGTGTAAATTGGAAACAGAGGTCAGTATTGTCTTAGTCCACTTGAACACAAACCTATTAGGGCCTGTCATCTGGCCCAGTTACTGCTTCATGATCTCCTCCAACCCTTTGCCTCTGTTTGACATCCTCCCTTTTTTATTCTGTTCCGTGATGGATCAGGATATTTCATTCCTCTTCATACTCTCATTCATGCATTCATTCATTCATTCATTCATTCAGTTTCATTTCAAAACTCTGTGTAATCAGTTGTCACTAAAAATGCACGCACTAAAATTTATGAGGACGAATGAAGAATTGACTGGCAATATATTACTGTTTGTCTTATTTGATAAATACATTCATGATACATAGATCTTAGAGGGTGCGTTGGTTTTTAAATTGCTTCCATTTTCATCTTTGCCAAAGCTATGATTCATTTGGGCATGTCTGAACTCAGCAGTCATACTTTTTTTAAATTCTGGTGCAGTTCGTTTGCGTTGGGAATGGGATTCAACCTTGACCCAGTGGTGTGATTGGCAAGTTCGAGCTCAATGGCTTCTGTAGCCAGGCGCGCTTTGCATATTGGGATAATCAACATTTTCTAACATCTAGCTGGAGAGTGATTCAAGATCTAGACTAGTGCAAAGAAATGCATTTTTGATATTTGGGCAGTCTCCATAACCTTTTCCCTGTGTTTACATTCTTTCACCCACCCTAGACATAACTAACAAATAAGTGGAGTGAACATTCTCAAATGACTTTTACTGATGCATTTTTGTTTGCTTGTTTTTTGCCTGTATAAAAAGAAACTGAACCAAAGGAAACATACAACAGGTTTTCCAATTCATCCAGTGATACCGACCAGAGGAAACAAACTATAGGTTTGAAAACGCCCTTAAGCTAACATGACATATCAAACTGATTTGAATGTTTTCAATACTGCATAGCAGATTTTGAAACAAACACCAATATTCAATGTAATCTTATTCAATCAAACTTAATTCAACAAACAGAACATTTATAACCTTTACTTCTACCATTTCTGTCATAATGAAGTGAACAATATACAGAGACGAGAACTGTTGTCATCACTACTACTTTAATCATTTTTGGGGTAAAAAAAGTTTGCTGCTTTGAACTTCATGAGCAACTGAAAGACGTGGCATTTACACTTGCAAAAATCATTGATGGCTGTTACAGCAAAATGCTGCTGTTTATCCCATTTTTAGGAACTGCATAACAGCTGCTTTGCACTCTAACAAGACATATGCTAGCAGCAAAAGATTTCATTAGATGTAGTGAAGTTTTGTCCAGTCTGAATACATTAAACTCAATATGAACAACTGAAAAAATGGAATATGTGCAATCGACCAATGTTACATTAGACCAGTGTCACATTAGAGGCGATGAGACTGTGTTGTTTCTCTAAAGCATGTTGTTCATTTTCTATTTTGGCTCTGTATAACACATGGCACGGTTGATGCAATTGGCTAAAAGCCTTCAGATAAACACCTTTTGCAGTATACACCTAAACTGCCCCCAGCCCTGCTGTTCATTTCGACTGTAAACATTTGTATATCCCCAGTTTGCAACTCAGCCTCCCAGTATCACAAGGCCAGATGTCCATTCTGGCTCCAACGGTGGTATGTCTTTCCTCTCTCACACACAGTTTCACCAGTCCTTTGCTTCATTACCTGTGAGTCAGAGTAAATAACGGGATGAGTGACGGTGCCAGGGCGCTGAAGTGTGTCATCAACAAAAAAGAGAGCAGCTTCTGCCAAAGCTCTCAACACAGAGCATAGCCTTGACAGATGCTAATTTATCTGCTGAGGGCTGAATTATAAAGACAAACACTTATATGTCCAGAGAGAGAAAGAGGGAGAGACTATTAAATATGGTTCAAGGGGAATAGGAATTGAGAGATGATAGCAGGGAAAGAATGAAGAAGTAGGGAATAGTGAGGAGAAAGAATCTGTGAGCACATGAACAGAGGAGGGAGATTAAAAGGAGACAAAGGACAGAAAGATTATAGAGAGGTCACAGAACAGACTGAGTTCTGGAGAGTGAACTTACTCAAAATCCAAAGAGCTGTGAGACTGTATAGTACCGTACAGGATGAATGTGCAGTGAAGAAGTTGAAGGACAGGCAAAGAGTGATAAGGAAATCCTTTTTAGTTTCGCATTAAATATAATCACCATAATCAAATAAACTGCTCTATGGTTTATTATGACTTTTATACAACTGGAGCCAAAACATGTAGTCACTGGCAGTAGAACATACCTGTTCACAGCTTAGTGCAGAAAGCGCAAGTGAAACATGAAGCCTGCAAGTGCTTGTGTACAATACAAGTATTAGAAGTGGAAGGGAGGACAAGCAGGAAAAAGATAGTATGGCATTAGGAAAATTCCCATTAATGTTACATTTCACTAATCTGATTTTCTGTCTCTTCTTGTCTGATGCTATCATTGTTTCTACTGTACAAGAGTAGATGACAGTAAATGTGACACTGTCCTTCTCTTTCTCTTTCATTTTTTCCTTATTCTTCCCTCAGGGCTGCTATGCAACCATGTTTTATTGTAATGTTGATTGATAGGGGGCTTCAGGTGATGTAGTGAAAGATAATGGAGAGGCAACGAAATATGCATGGAATTACTGCCTACGGGTAGACCTTCATATCATACATGGACACACAAATCATAACCATACAATGCATGTTCAAAATGTGAGCACTTGTATTTGCTTAAATTAGGGTTTTATGTATTGTAGTTGTGTTTTTCCATATCTGAATTTGTGAAAATGTTTTGTTTTGATAGATTCTAATGTGTAAAAACCTTATGATCAAATTAATTAAAATGTTTGATTTTCTGGAGATTGTTAAGATATTTTACATATTTATTGAACGTTTAGTATCCAATGCATATATTTGTAACGTAACAGTGTTTTCCCAAGTAAGATGAACTTCACAGAACAACAACATATTAGTCTTAATGTGGGACTCTAGTTGACTTTAATGGCAGCCATAAACAAAGCAGTCTAATCTGCTGTACTTAATTTAAAAGTCAAACCGTTGGCTTTGCTTGTACACCGTCTGATAGTGGTAAGCAGCAATTTTCAGCCTTTTAATGCACAATGAAACCAACTCAACAAAACAGAGTAGAATAATAGAATACTTTGTCTTTGATGCCAAAGTTACTTACTGTTTGGATTTTAAAACATGTCACTACCAATCAGATGTTTCATAGTTCCTTGGCGTGGCTTTCAGTGTAAGGTGATTATTTTGTACCACATAATGCATACAGTATATAGTATTAGAAGCTATGTTTAGTGAATAGTAGGTGAAGATTAATAATGAAAACATCTTTCATTTAATTCACCAGCTGGCTCCTTATTGAGCTGAATCTTAAGTTTTTGTTCATCTCTCTGACCATATGTCCCCATGTAGGTCAAAATCACCTAAGCCTAGTCTGGAAAAAACTGAATCATAGTAACTGAAGTGAAGTTTTAATTGGAGACATTCTGCTATTCACCAAAGAGCCTTCTTTAGTTCTAACTCATGTGGAGATTAGCGCCAGTGGTTACCAGTTTCCAAATTAGATTAGAACGTAGATAGCATTCACGTCCACATTCAAATTGTAATTGTGAGTGGGAAACAGATTTTTCAGAGTTTCAATAAATCACTTGGATACTTGTGACACTTAATAATATGTAAGTGCCTAAAAGCCAAACAAACTCATGCCATCATTGCTTTTCCCATCCATTCCATATGAAATGAATGTGGCATTAACACAGTAAGATGGTCAACACCCACCAGCACAGTAGTCCTAACCACTGTTATTTCCTTTCTGCTCTCTCATCTTTCCAGGAAATCCATCAATGAGCATAAACTACATTTTAAGTCTACTCCTCCTTTTGAACACACTGTAGCCAACTATGCACATTCAGTCCCACAGAACAGTGAAAATGTCATGTCACAAAAATTCTAAACTATTTTATACCCGTGACCAACACATACACACACACACACACACACACACACACACACACACTCTCTCTCTCACACACACACACTTATTCACACACTTTAAACTCAACCTCTCCATCTTTGCCAGTGTCAAAGTCCAACACAACTCTCTGTCACAATAAAATACATTGACGTGGTTTGTGGTGAAAGGAGCCCCTGCAGCTCTGAGTCTGTCTGCTCTGGAAAGCAGAGCCATGATGAATATCAGTAGATGGTGGAAAAGGTAAACAGGGACACAGCTTGTGTCAAGCTTGTCAGAATGAGGATGAGTGTGCTTGTATGATCTCATATATGGTGTGTGTTTGCAATTAAAAGGGAAGTCCTCAATAATAAACACTGCATTGCTCATGAATAATTCAAAGAAGAATAATACTATCTGATGAAGAAAACCGCTGCTTTGTATTCCATTTTAAATTGTGGTTGCAACAGCAATCGCTATCACCCCATTTCATCACAGTTTCATCAAGAAACAAACAGACACTCTGCGCATGCCAACAGATTAGACTTTCATGCTGTATATGTGTGTATAGGCAATTTGGCCTCTATTCAAATATAGTTTTTTTTGTGTGTGTTTTGTCCGTCAGAAGAGCTTTGTGTTGGTTGGTGTCTGAGCTCAGTGATGCTAGTTTTTCATCCTCCGACATCATCATAAGATAAACTATCAAGATGACAGAGAAAGGAAAAAGTAAATGTTAAAGAGTGATGAGGGATGAAAGATTAAAGGAAGAAGGTTGGAAAATGTTAAAAAGAGAGTGGGAGTGCAACCCACATAAAACAACAGCTTACAGAGTCCGTATAAAATTTGGGAAAGGAGGGAGAAGGGGATTGAGAGAGGGGTTGAATTGAAGCCGAAGTGTTGAGGCACAAAGAGCTAGATTACAGCCTGACACAGAGTCTTTCTTCATCCCCTTCTCAATCACTTTGAAACAGAGCAGCACTCAAAAGAGAAGTGACAGAAACTGTCAGCATTAATAGGCACTGTAGCTGTCACTCCTTTTTTGTCTTTTAATATCCTCTCATCTATCCCATCTCCCTTCATGAAATCCAATTTGCTTTGACATCGCTGGATGAATGGTGAGAAAATGTCAAAACCAAATGAACAATAAATATTTCAAAAAGTTGAACCAAGGGGGGAGGGGGATTAAGATGGAGTAAAGTGAGCTTTTCTTACACTATAACAAACTGGTTCTATTCCAGTTCATATATCATCATGTTCGGTCTTACATCTTGTTAAATTGCCTCTTAGATCATTGGTATTCATTGTGTTTACTTTATTGCCAGCATTTAATGCCACTCTATGCATGCTTCATTTGCTGCATTTTCATTTGCCTAAACCTTCCTTCCACCGTATACTTTCATTCGCAGTGTGCATCCAAAAGAAGAAAAAAGAAAAACCCATTCCACTATTTTCTGCCTGCTCTCAGTCCTGCTGTTCCTTAGCTAATGAACAGTAGAGCTCCTGCGCCATAATAATTAAACTGCATGTAATATGTAGTAATTGAATGTGGGTGTGGAAATAAGGAGACGATATGTACTGGAGATTGGAGTGGTAGCGGGGCGTTAAGCTCCAGTATGTCTGTCTGTTTGTATGTCTGTCTGCCTGCCCACTGAGGGATGGGAGAGGAGTTTTACTGGTGATTGTGTTATTTCATATACTGCAGAAAAGAGGGGGAGGGAAGTGGAGGGGGAACATGAAGAATTAGGTGAGGGAGTAAGAACACGGTATGAAGAGGATCAGTGTGTGGGAGAATAAGGATAAGGGAAAGCAAAGGGTGAGGATGAAAATGAAGTGGGGGGGAAAGTGAGGAAAAAGAGTGAGGGCAACATGTCAGGTGTGTGCAGGTAAACCAACATGTATCATATGTGAGGTTATATTTTCTCTCCACTGGAGATTACAGTATGTGTGTTTCTCTAATGTTTTATACAGGTGGGCTCTCTTGCCTGAAACAAAGACATACACTTATATGAAATAAGACATCAAAGCTATGAGAAAAATAAGAGATAAGTTGTTTTACACAGCCAACAGTATCTATTTAATGAGCTTTAGAAACAACAGGCAGGACACCATTAACAGCAACAATGGGAATTTCACTGAGATATGTCTGCGTTTTTAGATTCACAGATGGAAGTCCTGTATTCAAATTATACTCACTGAGATGGAATATATCAAACATTTATGAGTTATTAAGCACTGACGAACCAACTCCATTATGTATCATGTGGCATCATCAATTCCAGTCTTGATTCTCAGATTTCCAGCCTTGAGAGACAGTGTTCAGGATTTTAGATATGAGCTTTTAGTGTGTGTGTGTGTGTGTGTGTGTGTGTGTGTGTGTGTGTGTGTGTGTGTGTGTGTGTGTGTGTGTGTGTGTGTGTGTGTGTGTGTGTGTGTGTGTGTGTCTGCGTGTGTGTGTGTTCCTGTGACAAAATTACATCGGTCGCCAGTTAATTTAGCTGTGTCAACTCCTATCCAGCAGGCCCTTCTGTCAGCATTCATCAAACCACAAATGGTTTTCATCTCATGAATATGCAAAACACCCCCTCAAGCCAATCAAAACACCATCCTACTCTGACACACACAATACTTCATGCACGCGCGTTTGTGTGTTTTGATATGCTCACATACAAATATGCCAGTCACACGTGTGTTGTGTGCATTTTAAAAGAGACAATGACATGGACACACTCACGCGTTTGCACGTACATGCCATACACACACACACACGATTGGCTGACTCACAGAAGGAAGGATTATAGTTCAGAGCTGTCAAACAAACCCGCCACATATCAAGTAATAGAGAGTTTTCTTCAAGACGGTTTGATTTTTAAAGACAGAGCTCCATCGTGCTTGAGAGGTGGAGACGGGGGAAACGTTTTCAAAGTGCCATAACTCTGCTGCAGGTGAATACTCATTCCTCACTTCTTTCAGCTGGGTTTTTCCATATTGAATTTCTTCGTTTTTGAAAATGGGATCATGACATATTTGATTAGTAGTTCTAGACTGTCAATATTAATTGTTCAGTATACTTAGGCTTTGCTAATCCAAATCTAAACACACACATGCTGTGATATATTGGTGGATAATTTGCCAACATAATTTGTGCTGTTTATTTCCATCAAATAATAAACTAGAGAGGAATCTATACAAAAACTCCCCCATTCACATTGTTGTAGATTGCCCTCTCCATGACCTCTGTTCTTTTTACTAAAACACACACGCACACACACACGCAAGCACACACACACATACTAAAAAAGGCTTTGTGAGCACCTCTGGGTACAATCACACTTTTAATCGTAGGAACCCCACTGCTCTGTTCAATAATAATGAAGGAATCCATTATATTTCACCTTGCACATAGTACATGCCTCAGTAATAGACATACTTAAATGCAGTACTGTTCTCTCTCACACACACACACACACACACACACACACACACACACACACACACACACACACACACACACACACACACACACACACACACACACACACACACACACAAACACCAACAAGCTATCCAGCCTTTCCTGTTTTAGTGTGGCACCCTACTATGCTGAGATATGAAAAGTCATTTTTTGATGGTGTTGACACAGACAAATGTTATTCCCAGCCTAAGTGGAATGTGAATTCTTGAGGTTAGTGACATTAAAGGATTTGATGGAGGGGTTTGCTAGCTGTTTAGTGTTATGTGACCCTTTTTGTCATTTAATTTACCAGAAAGTCCATCTGAAGGCCAAGCTGTGGATATTTTTTTTCAAACAGACACATACAGTGACTTATCATTTTAGTTTTAGTATTTTGTTCGGATTTGAAGTGAAGCTGCATTTGGCTGGCAATTTAATTTCCAGTCACTGATATTAATTGTTATCCATGTTAAGATTTTGCGGCTCAGATGCTGAAAACGGATAAGGGAAAACAGCCAACTTTCAGTGTATGCTACAGCATGTGCACACACATACAGCACACTAACACAAACACTTCTCAGTTTTCAGTAGTCTGTTCAGAAACCCTAGCAAGGAATCTGTTCACGCTTGATGCATTTCAGTCCTCAGGAGAAAAATGATGTGCCATAGTACCAAATATTCAGTCCAATGTGGTGGCTAAATCAGGGCACTGTGTACATGTGTGTATGTGTGCATGATTTATTAAACCCAATACCAGGGGTTTAAGCCAAACACGCCATGAAATAGTATGCCAACAGCTTGGCCCTTTTAGCTCACTGCTTTTACTCTTATTGAATCTCAAGTCTACATCTCTCTACTACAGGAAGAAAGCTCTATGTATGTATGTCCTTAACATATTACTTGAACTGTTCATCCGATTGAATCCACACTTGTCAGGTGTATGGCTGGGGACACAAGGGAGTGCAGTGTTGTATTTGGTTTCATTTGGGCATGCGACTCATTTGATATTAATACAATTTGAATAGACCAGCAATCAGTGAGCCACTGAGCCACAGAGTTTCAGGGCTCTGCCAAGTTTTTAATCAAGAATGGACACTCTGACCCCGCATCTAAACAGAAAGTGTAGTGTTAGCAACATGTTGAGAGGAAGTCACCCATGTTCTGGAAATGCTCAGAGCCCACTACACAATGACTATAGTTAAGCTCGTAAAACGGAACAAATACTTCCACAGGCGGTTCAAGATCAGTTTGTCTCATATGTTCTGAGACCGTGGTGAATGTGAAGTGCCACTTCAGACCAAGCACAAACCTCTGGAGCAAAGGCACAGAAAATAGGAACAATCTAAGAGCTCAATATGATCGTTCCACTTTATTTTAGGATTCACATTATTTTATTTTTAAATGCAGCCCTTATTTTACTTGAAATGGGAAAAGAACATTTACTAATAGAATACTTATTATTTATTTATTTACCTATAAAATCTATAATATAATGTTAGTTTCTTTCATGTTGTTGGTGTATATACTCATTCATACCTCAATTGAACTGCATTTTTTTTTATGCACTGCAGTAGCAGCTGGAAGCCCAGCAATTGCCCGTTCCAAAAAGGCAGGTTTTAAATGGGCACTGCACTAGTTCATCATAAACAAACACAAAGAGGTACTCACGCAAATAGTACAGCAACTTTGTGCTACATTCATGACTGAAGTCCCAGAAATATTTGGTTGTTTGGTGTCAATGTCTACACATTCCTGCCTATTTTTTTAACTTTCCATTATTGTTTTCAGCATAATTTAAACTACAGGCAGTGTTGCATCACTCAGCCCTTACCAAATGAATACATGCATTTATCAAGAGGAGCACTTTCATCATGTAATCTTTCATTAACAAGTCACTCGCACTAATGGGGAACAATGTGTCATAATTGGCAAAACTAAAAGACACAGTTGACTTGCTACAACATAATGTGCTTTCAAATGGCCTGTTCCATGATGCCTTTAGCTACATTTTTTTTTGTAACTTGCTAAATTTGGTATTTTAGACTCCCAGTCATAGAGACAACAATCACTACTATAAGCTGCTCCAGCTCAGGCTTTGAATTTGCTTTCAGCATGGACCTTAATATAACTTAAGCATCAGTGTGTCATAGTGCAAGTGAAATAACCATCGGACTCACTGGTAATGGAATATTTATCATGTATGCTTATGATGGCATTTGCAATGTTAATTTTCCACATGTACTTTAAATGTATATTCATAAAGGTTGAATAAGATTTTCAACTAAGTTGAACAAAAGGTGAAAGCAGGGATAAAATCATCAGAGATGTTTCTCTGACTATTTGTCATCAATGAACTCTTATCTGGATTTCACTGACAGCTCTGACCTTTCCTCCTTTACACTGTTAACTTTGGTCAGTTTCTTTGGTCTGTTGCACATAAAGAGGATCAGAGGTGTCAATTATGGTCACTGCTTTTTATTAAGCTTTGCATATAAAACTAAACTCTCAGACTTCATGTCTTGCTTCACAGCATTTAAGTGTCAATTACTGCTGTAGATCAGAAACCCTGTAATTCCATTGTGGCCAAATTAATTTCAGCTTTGCTACTTTAGATGCAAAAGACATTATAAAAGACATAGTTGGTACAGGAACATTGAAATGTACATTGCTCACGTAAACACGTAAATCACACATCGGGTCTTGATGAATGAATTATTCAAGTTGAAAATCTTGTACTGATTTACATTGTATAATTTATTGAGAAAAAAATTACGTAACAATGGTCAATGGAAACCCAAATCATCAACCCAATGAGGGCTACATTCAAAATCACACCGAAAAAAGTAAGAAATTGAAATCACAGGCTGATCCAACTTGTGTGAATTTCATCACAGCAACTCAGTACTGTGTATGGCCCCCGTGTGCCTGTATGCACTCTCAACAATGTCTGGGCATGCTCCTGATGACTCAGCGGATGGTGTCCTGGGGGACCTCCTCCCAGACCTGGATCAGGGCATCAGTGAGCTCTTGGACAGTCTGGTATGGTACTTAGCAGTGTCAAATACACCAATACATAATGTTCTATAGGTGGATTTAGGTCAGGGAAACGTGAGGGCCAGTCAATAGCATCAATGCCTTTGTCATCCAGGAACTGCCTACACACTCTGGCCACATGAGACCAAGCATTGTCCTGCACCAGGAGGAACCCAGCGCCCACTGCACCAGCGTAAGGTCTAACATCACTCTCAGGATCTCATCCTGGTATCTTACAGCAGTAAGGGTACTATTGGCTATGACATGAAGGTCTGTGCGACCCTCCAAAGATATCCCAGATGATCCCACCGTCAAACCGGTCATGCTGGATGATGTTACAGGCAGCATAACATTCACCAGAGCATCTCCAGACTCTTTCACACCTGTCACATGTGCTCAGTGTGAACCTGCTGTTATCTGTGAAGAGAACGGGGCGCCAGTGGCTGACTAGAGGATGTCAGGCCCTCATGCCACCCTCGTGGAATCTGTCTCTGACAGTTTGATCAGAGACATGCAAACCAGTAGCCTGCTGGACAAGGCTCTGGCAGTGCTCCTCCTGTTCCTCCTCACACAAAGGGTATCAGTCCTGCTGCTGGGTTGATGCCCTTCTACAGCTCTGACCAGCTCTCCTCAGCTCTCCTCGTGTAAAGGCAAACCTTCTTGCGACCACACGTATGGATGGGTTAGAAGCTGGAAGAGCTGGACTGTCATTGCACCTGAGTCGGCTGCAGGTACTGCCTCATGTTACCAGTGACAGGGACACTAGCAGAACACAAAACTAGAGAAGAATCTGTCAGAAAGCATAAGGGGAGAGTAATGGTCTGTGGCCACCACATGCAAAACCATTTCCTTTTTGGGGGTCTTGCCTTTCCCTCTCCATTGCACCTGTTATCACTTTCATTTGTACCAAAGTTGGTGAAGTTGATTCACAACTACTTGTACTTCGGGGCGGCTGTGGCTCAGGAGGTAGAGCGGTCGGCCTCCAATTGGAGGATTGGCCGTTCAATTCCCAGCTCCTCCAGTCCACATGTCGATGTGTCCTTGGGCAAGACACTTAACCCCAAATTGCTCCCGTTGCTGTGCCAACGGTGTATGAATGTGTATAAATGGGTAACTTCCCCTGATGTGCAGGTTGGCACCCTGCGTGGTATCCCCTGCCATCAGTGTATGAATGTGTGTGAATGGGTGAATGAGATGTAGTGTAAAGCGCTTTGAGTGGTCGTAAAGACTAGAAAGGCGCTATATAAGTACAGTCCATTTACCATTTACTTCTGAAATTGATATCCCTGAAGTTTAAGTGACTTTGTCACTGAGAGGCCTTATTTTAATTTCCATGTAACCCTACAGTAATAAACTGATTAGAGCTAGCTTACCACACAGATATATTTACACACTGTCAAGTCATATCCAGCATTTCCAGTTCATTTTTTTAAGAGATCTTTGTCCACAGTGAAACACTCCCTAAAATTGCCTGCTCTTCATCCTCTTTTCACTTGGCCAACAACAAGACTGCAACAAGAGGAATGGGACACACATTATTATATTTTTGCAACATTGTCAGTTAATGGTCGCCCATAAAGTTGGAATAAAATATTTTTTACCTCTTTCAATGAAATGATTGTGAAAATGTGATTTATTCTTGATAGATAAAGTGTATATATTCTCAAAATTGTATTGATCAATCTTATTGCACCTGGTCAAAGGTGATTACTGATGTGTATAAATAGAAAATAAAAAGAGGAATGTGTCTGAAAACAAAATTATTCCAACTTTATTGGCGACCGTGTATTAACATTTAAAAGAAGTGAATACAGAGAAAGTTAGAGACGATAAAAAGTTGTCTTCTTAACTTTGTACACAGTATACAAAGTACAAAGTATTGAATACTGATAATGATTGCAACTCCTTCAAAAATGGCAATAAGCCCTACTGTGTTTTTGGCTTTATTGACATTGAATTGATCAGTTACAGAGAAAGGCCCAGAATATGGACAGAATGTCCTTCTAAACTTCACTGCCACACATCCCCTCACTGGGCCGGTTTCTCCGCACGTACTGAAATAAGTTTTAGGATTTACACACTCTCTTTTTCACCTCTCTGTCCATACAACAGAGAAAAATATTTTCAAATTTAATTTGCTTAGTGTGGACATACTCTCAGCCGGGAAATTGGTTGCTACTTTTAATTTTGATCCTTTGTAATGTCAATGTCACAGTCTCCTGTATGTCACTCCACTGCCCTCTCAGCTTTAGAAAGTCAAACCATTACCATCTCTGCAGTAATGTAACTGCTGCTTATCCTCTTTCCTCCCGTGTTCATTACATACAGTTCTTGTGCTCACAGCGTCCTTCACTTTCAAATATATCAATGAGATCTGAATAAGGGTTTTTAATCTGATGAGGACAGATAAGGGCAGTCATTTTCTATATAATGGTATCATTTAAGCAAGCTAATGACATATTGTTGCTTGTCCTTTTAAATTGCTATGGCAACTAAAATTACATTTGGTCACCTACGTCAAATACATTTAAAAGACGAGATGAGGTTTTCAGTGAGTCCTTTAAAAAGGTAGACAATGAAATCGTGAAAAGGATCAGCTTTTTAAAGGTGGATCTCATTTATTACAGCTGGTCTTTTGCCATCCATGGGAGTGCAGCGTCTGTGACAACATTTTTGACACAGAGATTTGTCAAGAAACAAAGACTAACAGAGAACAATTAGCCCCCCACCCCGAAATGATATTTGATACATGAGACCGTTGGAACATGTGAAAGATATATTCATTAACTTTTTGGATCCTGTATACTGTTAGGCTTTGTTGAGTCATTCTCATTTGCTCCCTTTGATGAAAAGCATCAATATTAAACAGTATTTTATAATATCAAATCAAAGTGTGTGAAAATATAATTTTCTCAGCATGGCCATTCTTTCAATTTGCTTGACCCTTAACATGGATGTTATACATTATCAGTTAATCACAAAGATGTCACAGAAGTGACCCACCGGTACCTTCTGACACAGCGATCCATCACAAGCAAAGGACATGATACTGTCGGTCTCAGACGAATGCATCTGTCGCTGAGGAGATAACTCACTGAACTTAGGATTCCTTTTGCTGCTGGAAGAGTGAGGCAGACAATGACCTTGCACCAGAGCTGTTAGGCACTGGAGCCCAATGGCTGTAATTGCCTGTCAAGCAGCAGACATAGGGTTTGACTGAGTGGTTAGACAGCGTAATCCAGGTGTTTGCAGTGTCAATAAGGGCCCTTCAAAGTGTTCTGATGGGAGGTTAGAAGAATATACTCTGACCTTTTGTATCCGTTACTGTATGTCCCAAATTTCATTCTGTTTATAGCATCATGTGTGGATATTAAATATTTAATGATGGTATTAAATTAAAATGGACAGATCCTCTTAGGTCGGCATTACTCTGTATTGTCATGTGTCACAGTGTTGATTTATTATACATCCCAATTATAATTGCACCTGACATTAAAAAGCACAGTAAACACACTGGAGTCAGATTTGTGTCACTATAAGAAAGGTTATTTAGCATACCCCTTCCCACTGAATTTCCAGTCTTTAAAATTGTTTTTATTTAATCAGGTTTGTTTACCATCCACCAGCATCCTGACAGTCCACTTTTGAAAAGTATTGTTTTACTCTGTGTGTTTTCTGTTTGCCTGCTTCTGTTTTCACCTGTTTGACATGTGTCGGCCTCCTCGTTGGATATGCACACAAAATGTTACATCCATTGATGACATATTATATTGTGCACCCTACTGTTAAAGGAATAAGCTGACATTTAGATGAAGAGATTGATAACACTCTTATGTCTGTGCTCTGCATATGAAACAACAGCAAAAATGTAATTTGGTATATCTCATTTGTTTAATGTGTAAACAGACTAAATCGTAAAAACCATAAAACCATTTTTGGCTAGGTGAAGTGACTTCCTGGATTCTCTGCTGGTTGCGTGGCAACCTCAAAATGACGACATGAGATATGTGAGTGGCATTGATCTTCTTGTCAGTTAGCAGGATTGATAGAAAATTTGCCGTTTAGCTGCAGCACATTAAACAGCATGTTAAGATACATAAAAATGTCACTTTAGATGCCAGTTAGATGCTGGTTTGATCTTGAAAATTCATGTTAGTGTCACACTGTCTGTCCCTGTTTTTTATCAACAGCAGTTTGTTTAATTGTCTCCGTTGCACACACAATGCAAGTAGCCTGCTACTAATGTTAGTCAAACAAACCCTCGTCTCTCCAGTGAGCTGAGACAAAAAGACACATTTCTGATATTTCCATAAAGACCATATTTCTTTATTCTAATACAAAACTATTAAAAATGCATATAAAAATATGTTGACATTATTGTTGACTGCAAAGAGGGATAAGGAGGGGTGTGAATTCAGTTCTAACTATCCAGCTATTTATCTACACTCTCCACTCACCCTACCTCTCCTAATATGGCAAATTGTCACCTTATATCGGCATCCTCTGAGCAGCCTCCCTTCCCTGGTTCATAGTTACTACAGCCTCTGGATAGCATAAACACAACTATAGGTGGATTTTGCCAGCTGAATTTCAGACATACTGTCTCAGTGTGCGCATTATGCCATGTCTTTCAGGGGAGCTCACTTTTTTTTAATCACAGGGGAAATTTGGGGGAAATTTGCGAGGAAGCTTCCTTGTTTTCTTTTTGTCACATCTGTATACTGACTGCAAAACAGAGAATTTTGTAATGGTGATTCGGAGAAATGCGCTGACTGAGTGGAACTAAGAAAATGTGTTTTTTTTATCTTTGAGTTCAAGTGAGTTAAGTTTATAACACTGTGCTGCCATAGTGCTACAATAGCATGTATTCTGGTATCTTTATTAAAGTGAATTAGTTATGAATCACCCTTGTGAATGAAAAATACATCAATAATCTTATTTTATGTACGATCCATGATGATGAACATACAGAAAATTAGAAATGCATGGAAAAAATAGCAATTTTCAAAAATTCACAAATCATGTTTTCTAAGAAGCTGGTTACCCTGATGTTCACACTGATGTTTTTCATGTAAGAATTGGCTACATAGACACTCTGACCCTGGCAGTGTCACTGTAATTATCTTAATGAGGTATTGTGCACCTTTTATCCAGAATAGTCTTCCTTTCTCCCTCAGTGTCTACATCTCTGCTGCTGTGTGCTTGTTTTAAGACTCACTTTTCAACTCTGAGGGCCAGTGAATTCATCTCGCCACACACACACACACACACACACACACACACACACACACACACAACTATGTACACAGCTGTTTCTTACTATCCACACAGAGCCTTCTCTGCTATGTAAGGTGGAAGAAATAAATTGGCCTTGACACTGACACAGACTGAGAAAGATGCAAGAAAGCGACAGAGAGCCTTGGCATAATTAGTTCCTGGCTCTTCATAACTCATAGTCTTGGTGGATGTCTCATCCTCATATCAAAGGGTATCAAAGGATATAAAGGTAAGCCCATATTCAGACATCAGACACCAGATTGTCTGGGTGTCTGGCCAGAACAAAAGCTATTTTAACTGCTGTAGGCAGAGGACATGAGAAATCAAGATGTAGATATACATGTTAAAGACTGAGATTATCAAACTGTTGGCTTTTAGACTTTAAGATGAGGGATAACATACCAAATCAAGTGAAGAGGAGCTGCTCTTATGGGGTTAAAGTGATATTATAGTTGGGAGGTGGAGGTTTTCTGACTTTTTCAGGAGTGAGTCTGTCTGTGTATGTCACTGTCACTTCAAACTGTCATCTTCTTTCTTTTAAACAAGGACTCAAGTTCATTTCTATTTGTTCATTCAGAAATTAGGGGTCATTGCATTTTGGCTCCCCTAAATATTTATTAATGGCGACAATCTGAAAATTAATTTAATCAGTGAAATGGCATCAGTAAACTGCAACGCATGCCAAAATAATGCAAATGACAAATGCATTAAATCCAACTTTTGTGACTCCACTTTTCTCTGGACAGACCACTGGCTTTCTGCTGTTTGGATTTCACTCATACATTTTGAATAATCCTTTTCTTTTTAAAGGTTTAGTGATGACAAATGGCAAAAAAATGTTTAATAAATCATAACTTGTGTGACATTCTTCTCTGTTACAGCTGCACTTTTTCATTTAAGTGTATATGCAAAGAGTACCATTAGAAATCTCTGTCACTTTTGCATAGTAGAAGTCTCACTTTGTCAAAAGTGAAGAGAGAGGGTAGCTTTCTAAAAAAAATATTTAATTTTAGAGGAACTGTCAATTTTTAATTCAGAAAATGGTTTCTGCTAGCAGAACATTAGACAAAAGAAAAAGAAGGAAGATTGAGGGTACTTTCTCACAAATCAGAGACAGTTGCCCAAAAAAGGAAAGCCAAAGTCAACTATGGTATGGTGGGCAAATATAACTGATGAATGTGCGTGCCATTTCCCAAGTTTGTTATGTACCCTTCTCCTCTGTCCAACCTTAATTCATCTCCTGTCTCTCCTTACTTGTCTGTCTCTCTTCTCAGTGCTGGGAGGTGTGGAGTCACGTGGTGTGCTGCGGAAAATCAGTGATATGCTAGAGGTAATTCTGAAGAGGATGGACAGTCTGTCCAAACTCGACAACACCTCCACCACTGACGCACGGCGCCTCGATGAGCTCAGCTCTGCTATCAACAAGTAGGTTTTTTTTTTCCATTTGTCTTTTTTTATTGTGTGTTAGTGTTAACTGGTACTGGCATCCAACAACATTCATATTTCTTTAATCAGCATTCACTAACTAAAACCATTTGAAATAAGATTTAATAGATGCTGAAATCCTCCATTTTGTCATTTTAATTTTCCACTTGTTTGTGGATTTTTTGTGGCCATGTGGGTATATCTAAACTAATATTTAAAGGTGCCCCTTTATACTGTAGTTTTGCACTTACATAAAGTTGGGGGACTTGCAACAGATTAAAAAAGAATAGTCAGAGTCAAAGCAGCAGATGTTAAGATATCCTTACTTTTAGTAGGAGTCAAGCTCATCACACTAGATCCCACATTTCCCATAATGCAACTCAACAGTGTCTCTCATCAGACTTGTCTTCATAAAATATCCCTGATGACGTCATTAGAGATATTTTCTCAAACTTTTCAACGCTCTGTCTAGAAACACAAAAGCCATTGCACAACACAGGCATACATATAACATATAACACAACCTAGACAAATCTTTAAAAACATTAGACTTGAATAACAGTAAGAACACAAGAAGAATAGAGAAAAGAACAATAATGGATAGACACCTAAAAAAAAAAAAAAAACTGAATTTTCAGCTCAACTTCTCATTCCCTGGTCATCATTTATTCTCGCTTTGTCACAACCTTCAGCATCTGATACCGGCGTACAAGGCACCCTTTGGCTTCTGTATAATGATGCACCAGGTTTTCAGGTAACTCCAATGTGAAACTATCCTCAGCAATATTAAAATGCCTAGAGCAACTGCTCTGGCCATCCATTCACTCCATTATTAACCCGACCATCATGCAGTGGGAATGAGTACAAATAAGAGGCAGGATACTGAAGAAACTAGGAAATGTATTCTCTAGGCAAAATAAAAAACACTATAGCCAACAAGTCCATCAAACTTAGTCACTGGATGACCATCAAATTACAGCACAGATGATAACAAATAGAATCAAGATAAACTCTGCATACATGATACTCATACATGAAAGTAGATTTCAAGATTCAGCAACCAGAACACACTAAGAGAGGGTGCATACTGTATATATGCTAGGAAAGAGGTGAAAACAGTGATTAACTAGACTATAAAGGTGGCTGGAAGTTCCAGAGGGCATTCTGGATAGCTTCCTAACTGCTACCAGCAGCAGAATCAGCACCTTGTAGAGCGCCGTGGCACACAATCTCTATACTGCAGCACTATAAGACGCTGTGGAGTGGACATCAGTTCGGTGGACCAGGGGAAGTATTTTCCTCATTGTCAATTCCCATGTTAAGATTTTTTTAATTTCATGTTATCTTCAATATTTCTCAACACAAAAACAAAAAGTGTCCTTAATAACTCAACAATATGATATGTAAGTTAATGATAAGTTAATGTTATGGCCCTCCGTTTTAATTACTTCACTGTCGATTCTGAGAAATAACAATTTTTTCTGCGTTGGACAGTGGAAGGGTGCAATATATATGATTCTCAGCAAGCGTTGCTAAGGAGACTAAGTCAGTCAATGTTACAAAACATTCATTTACTATTATATCTACTATGTAATTTTAATAACTGAATGAATTCCAAACTTATTAAGATTTTAGTGTGCAACTGGCTCATGGAGTCCCACCCTCTTTCGATATATGTGCCAACACAGACACACATACACATGTTTTTATGTTGAGAAATTTTGAATATGTCATTAAAGACAACTTTATGATGGGAATTGGCAAGTGAGGAAAAAACCATGATCCCTTCCAAACTCTACACTTTTTTTTTCTTCTTCTCCTTTTTTTTAGCCTTTTCTGCACAAGCTGTGCTACATATTAACCGTGGATCATGTATTAGTACAAGCAGGTCCATCCATGTTTGTACGATAATTGCATTTTTTTCTTGGGGTTTGTCGGGTCTTCTCACACCAGAAGTCAAGTCATTACAGAGCAGTGATTGTGCTCCTTCCTGATGCCAGTTGGTTATCAGGCTATCAGCAAGTTCAAGAACAATCTTTGTTTGTAGTAAGAGATTAAGTACACAAATAAAACAGGTAGCAAATTATACATAATCATATAATCATTAAATAATAGTCAGTAGGCATTACAAAACTGACAAATCTACTTAATCTGAACATGGTAGTGAAACAATAATATTACATTAGAATGGTAATTTGATACAGTGTAGGTAATATGATTGTAATTGTGAATGGAAATGATAATATATAGAGAGCACTACTGACTTATATATAGAGCACTACTGATGAAGTTGCTTTTTCTTTGGTATATATATATATATATATACAGTATATAGACATGGGATAGTATAATGACATCATCCTATTTAAAAGGTAACACTTATTGTCATTGATGTACATCACCTCTCTATCTTTATTGTAGCCATGACTTCTATCTTCTCACCTTTCTACTCCTCACTTTATTATATTTCACTCTCATCTTCACTCTCATTTCTCTTCACTCATGCAGTTGCTTGTGGAAATTGCTGCCTATTCTGTTCTTTGCCCCTTTAGTACCAAAACATCCAATTTGTCTTTTCTACCTAACATTCTGTTCATTCCGACTCTGTTCATTTTCAAATAGCCTGACTAAACTCAGTGCAGCGGGTGCGATGTGATACACGCTGGCAGAAATCCCCTCACTTCTACAAACCTTGTTAAATGATCCTGGATAAGCGCTCAGGTTCAGATCTGCACAGAGGCACTAGAGTGGAAGGATGGAGCGATTAATACGGTGTGGCGTCTGTGTTAACTGCAATCAATGTCTAGTAATGGGCTGTTTAATGTGGAGGAAGCCGTTCTACTCCTAGGCCACGACAGTGGAGAAGGTCCCTGCTATTGGTGCAACTCTGTCTATAGTCAGGGACTGTGGTACATGCATGTTTTACTGTATCAGAAATCAATTTCCAGTTATTGTTAAAATACTCCCTATTTTGCATTGAAGAGGTTGCTGCCAGGGTGTAGTTGGGGTTAAACACATAAAATCACTGTTGTGTGACTATCCTGTTGTTTTGTTAGTGAACAGTCTGCTCCTGATCATCACTAGACATCATGCTAACCTTCAATTTATTAATAAATAATGAATTGATGGTATGCAGTGCCCTCTAAATTAGTTAATGTAGTGTGATATGTAGTTAAACTAATGTAACAATATAAAGGATACTTTTACATAAATATAATTATTCAGTAACAAAGGACATATTAAAAGTTATTTTAAATCACATTATTAGTCACCATTATCTCATTATCAATTACTAAATATAAATAAAATACTAACAGATTTTATGCTTATTTCACATGGTGTGGGTTGCAATGGGAAAGAAGTGTTTGCACCTTTTTGACTTACTTTTGCACACTATTCTCAGTAGTGAAAGTACTTTAATTTTCACATTAAGTACATTGCAGATGCAGAGTTGGTCTTGTGGAGGTAAAATTATAGTAGGTACAATGAAAATAGCATTATATCAGGGTTTAGGTGGAGCGTCCTGGGTGGCACAGAGGAAAAAAGCACTTGGCCATCAACTCAGAGACCCAGGGTTAATCCCCCTGCAGCAGCGCCTTCAGCCTGCCTGGTTGCCCCATTACACTGGTGTTCAACCTATTAACCACATGTGTAGTTGCTGTGTTTGTAATAGTGATTTAGAAAAATCTAAGGTCATAAAGCCTTTATGTTACGTTGTCAACTTTCTAAATGTCTTACGTCTCACTCTGAAGGAAAATAACAATAAACTATGTAATAATGTAATATAATAAAAGGGAAAATATTACATACTCTGATAGGCTGTGACAATTAAAAACTGACTATAACTGCAAAACAGCATTTTGAGGTAGGAGAATGTGAAAAATAATCTGAGAGCCATATATCCTGTCAGTGAAGATGTGTAGCTAACAATACTGGTTTGCTTTGTTTACATTCTGATTCATTGGTACTATTATTGCACTGCACTTTGGAAATATGATTTGACAATTTTGGACTTTTGAATTTATGGCCAAACATCATTCAGGAAGCCAAGGAAAACCTTTTGCACATACACACTTCTACGGCATGAAGTTCACTTTACTTCATTTAATTCTTATTTGACTTCCTCTTGAAAAGTAGTTCTCTACTACAGCACCACTCAAAATCAGAACGCTGCAAAAAAACTTTTATTTTTTATTCTGAGTACAGCTTGGGATCAAACTTTTTCAGTCCTTATACCAATAGTGATATCTGGTCTTTGGGGTATTGACCAACACAGGGTACTGATTTAATACCAGTGTTTATTTATTAAGTTGTATGCCTCACTGTGTGGAAGAGACTGGGATCATTCTTTTATGTGTAAGACAACATCAAGCTTTACTTTAACATTGTGTTCCTAACTTTGTATAACAACAAGTAACAAATAAATACATATATAGATAAATTTACTGAATTATTTATTCATATATCGAACTGTTTGAGTCAGTGTCAGACCGATATCTGATATCTGGATACATGCATCTCAAAATACAGAGTATTGACTGAGGAGACTGTAGTGGGCTTTCACCAAAACACACACATGGACACAGTTATGTTCCTTTGAGGTCTCCCCATTGAAGAAGGAGAATGATATATGTTTAATGTCTGTGTAAGAGAGCCTTGTTTGTGTGTAATTGCATGCTAGTCGTGCATGTGTGTGTCCATGTACTGTATTAGTTCACTTGCAGCAACACTTGTTAAAACCAGCCTGGGCATGAGACCAGGGCACAGACCCTTGCTGAGCACCTAGCCTACAGGATTAATGGCCAACACACACACACACACACACACACACACACACACACACACACACACACACACACACACACACACACACACACACACACACACACACACACACACACAATGTCACAACAGGGACAACATAATTCTCTCTTCAGTCCAGTTATTTTCATTCCATCACTAGTTCCCTCTCCCTTCCTGCCTCTATCTGCCTCTATCTTTCCTTCTACCTTTCCTCTATCTTCTCTTTTCTCTTTCTCTCTTTCCCTTATTATTATTTTTTCTTACTACTCTTTCTCTTCCTCTTGCACTCACACACATGAACAGGTTGAGATAGTGTGTGAGAGGTAGTTGAGTGTTGTGGTAAAGTTGATTTTTGCCGTCGGGGAGAGGAGCAAATGGGAAGAGTGAGTTTTATAAAAACATATCCCAAATCAAGCCCAGGGAGGCACACATTTTTCGGAGAAAGACACACACACACACACACACACACACACACACACACACACACACACACACACACACACACACACACACACACACACACACACACACACACACACACATATACGTTTGCTTAAGTCACTTTTGGGCTATTTACATAGACTTACAATCATTTCCTGGAGATCAACCCTAATCCTTACAATAACTACTGACCCAAAAATCAGTGTTTTACCCATCAGGACACAGCTGGTCTTAAGTCTGATTTGTGTCCCTGAAAGTGACTTAAGTCAAACCAACACACAAGCATGCATGCTTGCTTGCTTAGATCACTTTTGGGGACATTACATTGACCTACATTAATTTCCTGGAGTCTTATCCTAACCCTAACCATAAACACTACTTTCTGAACCTTAACCCTTTCCCTAACCTTAACCCAACCTTAACCCAAAAATCAACGTCTTACCAATTGGTGACATGGCTTTTTGTCCCCAATTGGACAAGCCATCCCCAATTAACTGGTCTGTAGTGTGAGATTTGTCCCTGAAAGTATCTTATGATAGGCAGATACTCACACACACATATACACACACACTGGGCAGGAGTCTCATCTCCGTGTGAGCCTCATTGGTGCTGACACACTCCCATGTAGCGGCGAATGGGACTTGATGTCTGAGGCCCTAGTCTGCGATTCGCCCACAGGGCAGCCACTCGTTAGAGCAGAAAACGGAGGGAAAATAACAAGGGAGAGAGGGAGAGAGGCAGGGGGACAGCAAAGAGCCTGAGAAAATGAGAGAGGTAGACGACAGAGGGGAAAATGATGTGGAGTTGATTCACTCCATTTTACTGTGCAGTGGACGAGACGGGAGATTGGTAAGTCTCCCCTTAGGCATACGCTCTCTGAAGATCACTGCTGTGGCTCGGCTTTACCTATTTCTCCTCCCTTAAGCACCCATTCAGCTCCGTCAGTAACAACCTTTATCCCTGGAGGCCTTCTTTTCCAAAGCACTCAAGTCAATGTCATAGCTTTGCTGGAAGTAGTTGACAAAGGAGACACTTACATTCTTCATTTATTGTTTTTTTTTTTTTACCTAACCTAACTTTATATGCCACTGTATATATTTTTTTAAACTGAATGAATGATTGTGTTTCTGTGTGCATTGATGCATGTGTGTTGGCATTTGTGTATGTGTGAAAATTAGCAGTGGAAGAAGTGCTTGAGAGTGTGATGTTTTAACATTGTGACATGGGGTGGAATAAGTCAGCATTCACGCAAAAAAATGGACATCAGCAAAACACACAAACACACATGCGGACATCTTGTCAAAAGCATTTCTTGCCCTGAACAGCTTTATTTGATGTGAGGCTGCCAGAACTGTCCTCTTCCCTCAAAATGATGAGCTCATTAGACAGAGAGGAAGGGAGAGAAAAATTAAAACATGAGAACACATTTTCATTTGTATCCTTAGAAACATTACCGTCTATCATTGATTTTCTCTTACTGCTTCCCTCTTAGTATCTTCTTTTCAGTGTTCTACTTATGCCTGGCATCCACCAGTGGATTTCCTCTCATCTCTTCTTCTCCTCGCTATATTCGCCTCCCGTTTTGTCTTCTCTTTGCTCTTCTTCATTTGTGTTTTGTTTCCCTCATTTGTAAAAGAGCCAACTGTCTACATTCATCAAAAAGGCGGAGGCTGCATTGTGAGTAGCATGCAACTGTGGGCTATCAAATATGTATATCCTCCTTGTATTCTTTGATCATAATCATCATTTAATGTTTTAGTCAAAGTGTTTTGTTGGTTTCCTCTGGAAGGCACAGAGGACCTCCTTATTTTATCCTTCCTCTTTCTTGGCAGAAATATCCCCATGGTACTGTTGGTCTGTTTGCTGTGGATGGTTGATGTTCTTCCCTTTCTTTTCTGCCTGTGTTTATGCTGTTTTTGACTCAACAATCTGCATTTCTCTCTCTGTCTCATTTTTTTCTTACCCTCTGGAGCACTTTTCCTTCCTCAGTCTTTCATCAGTTTCTCTGCCTTAGTCTTTCCTTCTATGTTTTCTATTTTTCTCCTCTCTATATACATGCCTAGGGATGAGTCATCATCATATCACACATTATAGGTGAGATTAAATAGTAAAATTTTATGAAAGACAACTTTTGCAGACACAACCCCCCCCCCCCAAAGAGATCTTTATAATAATATGGGTTTATGTGTTCACCCATTTTACCAAGGTCCTACAGACGAAACACATTACACTTGTATAGGTTTGCTAACATGGTCCCTGTAATTCTCTACAGCTGAAAACTATTATTAATGTTTTAATATCATTTTATAGCCTTATGTAATACTGGCTCTCATTATAAGACAATATAAGGTAATAACTTCCACTAACATGTATTCTGTATTTGTCTCACTTGCAAAAAGTTGAATTATAATTAGTTCTGTCATATAGATTTATTGCGATAACTCTGTCATGGTGCTTTCATGCTGTTTTAAGGCATGTTTTAAAATATTTATTTATACTGTGGAGATGTTACCTTTGGTGTCTTTTAAGCAGGTGAGATGAATGTAATTTGTTCCTCCAAATAAGCACACTAACATTGATGAAAATTAAGCTCAGAATTGTTTTTCCAAGACACCTGTGATGCAAATGCGAGAATTATCCCGAAAAACTATCAAATTATCACATATTATGAGAGTCTATAGACACAATTATACTACTACAACTACCTTGTTTGAAAATTAGAGGCCAGTTTGGGATAGTTTACAGCCTCAGGGGTTAGGGGTCAACAACTCCAAATCTAAGGCCATAATATTCTGTAAGAAAACAATGGATAGACACTTCTGGTTGAGAGTAAGTCACTACTTCAAGTAAAGAAGGTCTTGTTCAACAGTGAGAGTAAGGTGGAGCATGAGATTGATAGGCAGATTTGTGTTGAATCAGCAGTAGTATAGGTATTGTGCTCATGAAGTACATCGTCTTGAGAGCTTGAACATGAAGGCAAAGTTTGCCTGTTGATATACATGCCAACCCTCATGACCATGTGCTTTTATTTCTTCAAGGATGGCAGGGCTCACCCATAGAGATGGCTTGAACATTTGGAAGGAATATAAAAGTGCTGCTTTTTCAGTTAAGTCAGTTAAGGTGGTTCAGGCATCTGTTTCGAATGCTTCCTAGATGTCTTTCTGTGGAAGTATTCCAGGCACATCCAACTGAGTGGAGACCATGTGGCAGACCTAGACCACACTGGACAGTATCCCATCTGACCTGGAAATTCCTTGGGACCCCCCTGGAGGAGCTGGAGGACATGACTAGGGAAATAATGTATGGGTTAGCTTGCTTATCCTGGAGCCAGCATGACCTGGGCATGGATAAGCATGGATGAAATTATGACAGATTTGAGAAGTATGTACTGTAATCCTTAGCAGAAGACTGAACATAGATTTTGCTTTCATCCATTCATCCAGTAAAATGAGCTACCTACTGCTTTAAGCAATAAGTACACAAGCTACATGTGTGATTTTTGTTAAAAGTTCAAGTTTTCTTGTGACATCAGAAATTAACAAATTCACCATGTGATTTTACTAAAAGAAAATTAAATACAAGATAGGCCCTTAGTGTGCACCATGTAGTGCAAAAAAACAACTGCAAATTACTTCCTAATTTCACATTTCAGCATATTTCTACATTTTGGAGACAGCTGTTGTCCCTGAAATATTCATGCACTAGAGAATAATGGCTTGTCTGTTGTAGTGAACATATTAAAAAGGACGCAAACACACTTAGCAATGCTTACAAGTGACACTTACAAAGTTCTTAATGGAGCGTGGAGACAGCCTGTGACTTTTTTTTTTTATGTGACTTTTTTGTTTACACTTTGAAAAGCAACAAAGGCACATTCCTTGCATAATGCCTCAGCCCTGATTTCTGTTAGTTAATGTTCATGCAGCTGCTGTTGGCATTTAGTTAGCTAAGCAGCTTTGCATTCTATTTTCTACACACACACAATCAATAATTCTCATCATCATCAATGATGATGTGTTATTATGCTGCATTTAAGCACCTGGCTTTAATGAGGGTTAATACCATTTGCTGATTAGACAATATACAGAGAGACGGGTAGACGCATGCAAGCACAATGCACACTGAAATCAAGTCATTTAAATGGACATAATGGGCACAGCAGTATGTGTATGTATGGGTAGGCTGGCTTGGCTTTGTGTGATGTGCAACCATGCAGTCAGATCCTCTGAAAATATGCAGAACTATAATGTGCACACAAACAAATTCAAACACATACAGTACACAAAACGCACACACACACACGCACACACACACACACACACACACACACACACACACACACACACACACACACACACACACACACACACACACACACACACACACACACACACACATTATTATGTGAATGGGAAGTCTCTCACCCCACAGAGGAAGTGGTATTAACAGCACAGGTCCTTTTCTATTTCACGCTCCAACCAAGTGTCTACCAATTTGCATCTCCCACTAACACTTCTACATCTGTTGAGATGTAAAAAGAAAGGGAGGGGAAGCAGAGTAAGACAGGGGAGGGAGAGGAGTGAGGAGATAAGAGTGAGACAGAAAAAATGGGAGAGGAGGAGTGGTGGATGATTTTTTTTTAACTGTTGGTGGGAGTTTTGGCTGCCAAGTGTGTGTGAGCATGGGAGGAGAGGTTCTACCTTGATGCATAGGTGTATGTTTCTTTTCCATTGCACTTTGTTTTAAATAGAGTTTTCATTTTATGACAGTAGTGTGAAGCTACACCACCTGTCACTGTCACATGCCTTTATCCGTGCATTCTTCACCCTTACATTTGTGTGTGCAGGTTTCAACCGGCTGGCTTGGTGGAGAGGATACAGGCTATAGCCCAGAATGTCTCCAACATGGCAATCAGGGTGGAGCAGATACTGCAAAACAGCATGGTGCAAGGAAAAGGTACAGTACTAATCATCATCATCTTCACTATAAAATTCTCCATTCTCCTTATACCCATGAGAATTGGTTTGGGGAATGATTGTAAACTTCCCTTTAAAAAAAACAGAGAAGTTACATTAAGTGTAACTCCTCAGTGAACTTGAAGCACAGCTGGACTCATACACAGCTGTCAGCTTGTGTGGGTAACTTCAATTGCTGCTGTTTCTTTCAACAGAGGAAAAGAGAATACAAAACAGTTCTACACACACACACACACACACACACACACACACACACACACACACACACACACACACACACACACACACACACACACACACACACACACACACACAGAAGCATAAACACAGACACGCAGAGTACAAGTGACACTCTCACACACACACAGTTACAGACTTATGTAAATGGGGATATCTAGCTGATTTTCGCACTCACACAAATCCCTTCTGACACATTGCCAAAACACAAAGATGATTGTTTCAGTTTGACATCCTCCCCACAAAAACATGAAACTATGAAAAAGTGTATGGGATCAATGTGAAATTACAACAATAAAGTTAAAAATAGGTTATCAAAAACAAAAAAATCAGCTGAAAATCTGAAAACCTGAAGAGCAGAGAGCTGCAGTTAGCTTTGATTTAAGACAAATCCAGTACGAATTTAGAGTTAGTGGATAGGTTCTTTTACATTTTCTTTTTAGTAAAGTAAGATAACAGGAGAGATGCTCATCTATGCAGAAAGTAATCAAGTCTTGAAGCTGTGGTCATCGCTGTATATCTCATCTTTGTTTTATTCGTTCCCATCCAATCCTGTTGTTTTCTGTTGTCTTGCTCTTGCATATTTTAATCAAAACTTAAATAATACTGAGCATATAACAGTTCTGTACACACATATAATGTAACCACCATTCACCTTTTTCTTCCCTCTTGTTATCCTCTCTGTCTTTTTCTCTTGAGGGTAATTGCCCAACTCTGAGAATAAATGAGCATTACATCTCCTTTTGTTTTTCCCACTGAATCTGCAGGGATGACGACGGCACATGCCAAAATGAAAACACTGCTACTTTCTCTAATCACAGATGAATTGAAACACTGCCGGCAGACTTTATTATCATAGTGGCAGTTTATTTATCTCGTGGTCAGGCATGTGTGAGAGGGAAAGACAGGAGAGAGAGAGAGAGAGAGAGAGAGAGAGAGAGAGAGAGAGAGAGAGAGAGAGAGAGAGAGAGAGAGAGAAATAGAAAGAGAAAGAGAGAGAGAACACGTGATTAGAATTTCGTTCCCCTCAAGCACCGACAAGGCTTTTATGTTCTGTCTAGCAGGGACAGGAGTCAAGTTTTTATCTAGTTAGTTGACCACGTTTTCAATTGTTGCTACAGTGTTACTCTAATCATATTTGTAGGCAGTGTGTGTCTCAGTGTGCGTGTATTTTTTATTCAATGGAGAGAAGCCCCGGGGAAGACTTATGTGGAGAAATATCTCTTTTTCATTAGGCAAATGGAAACAGACGGGATCTAGACAGAAGGCAAATTCCTTGGTCCAGAGAGAGGAAGAGGGGGAAAAGGGGGATTTCAAAGACAGGAAAACAATGAGAAAATTGAGCTGCATTGGTTCCCTTATCAGACTTTATTGTTTAAACTGTCTTTTTTTCTCTCTGTCACTGTCTTCCCTTTTTTTCCTCACGTCAGCAGCACAGAGGCAGTTAACTAAGTCAGTGGAGCAATTAATGCAGTGAGCGCAGCCTAAATGAGCAGATGTACTTGCTAGCGTAACCCTAGGATGGTTGGCAGCAGCGGGAGTCAGGCTGTTCAGCTTTGTCAGGCCCAGTGAATAGTGTGCAGAGCAGTAGGGCATATATGGTGTGATGTTGCAAAGGGGAACCATAGGGATTTATGGGCACTGATACCACATATGGCATACACTGGAAATATGATGTTAAGGGACAAAGAGTATATTGTCATAAAATGTCCACGGGCAAGTGGGGTGAAAGCTGTTATCATGAATGATACGGTAACCAGGAGGTTGTGAGGGGTGAGCCTATGGGTCCAACAAATTCATGTCTGCAGGCATTTTGGGAGAATGAATTGATTAGAAGAAATACAATTTAATCTAAGAGAGACTTTAACATGCACCATATGCTGCTAAATGAGTTTATAGGTATTATTACACTGGCTGATTGCTGTTGGAATAGTTATTTTCACCAGATAATAAATATTCAAATTACAGACCGACCGATACTGGATGTTTTGGGTCAATGCTGATACCAATATTAGAGAGTAAAAATATTCCAGTATCAATAAATCTATTGAGATACAATATATTTTTATCTAAGTAGATTTAATGGGACTCGGGTATGTATTATATAATTTTCCTTTTTCTTTTCTATTTTTCTCCTTTTCTGGTATACATGTTTTTGTATTTGATGTTGCATTGTTTTTATGACTCAGTATGTATTTAATGACTTGTTGAAATGAAGGGGAGGACATTATATAAGCCGCCTGGGCTTCTTCCCTCTATACTGCACAATTGATAAAACACAAGATTTGCAATGGAAACATAATATTTTACTGTTTAACAATAAACTTTAACAATATATTTTGTATAAAATCACTGAAACAGTAAACTTCACTGGGAATGTATTAATTTTAAATAACTATAAAGAATAAAAACATATTTATATATTAAAATTGAAATAAGATAAAGGATCAAATATTCATAGAATGCTGCCTATACAACTTAAACAAATATTATTAATAATATAAAGGTGTTGTTGTTCTTTATAGATATTTATAATGATTAAATTCCCAGTGAAGCATATTGATTCATCATTTATAGCTTGATATTTATAAATGGGATTAGATCCTGGTGTGTTTTTTTGCCTTTTTATGAGAGGTTTCTAGCTAACAAAGAATATTTTCTTGGTTTATAACCTAAAGGTCAATTTCCCTACTGTGTCTTTTCAGCAGTGAGAGATGGGACATCAAGCCAGTGTGAAGTACCCAGAGACCCCCGCTTTCCAGAGTGTCCTGGAAAAGTAGATGTGAGTGTCAATCTCTTACTTTTTATTTGACTAGAATTGTGTTGATAGAATGTAGTTCCTAAACTTTTTTGCACAGCGGACTCTTTATATTGACAGCATTTTCACAGATTAATTAATCTTTATTTTAAAAATGGTCAAATGTTGTGATATTATAACACAGATGTTAGGTGTTTAATCTCTTCCCAAATTCTCAATTTTTATTTGTTTATTTTGTTTGTTTGTTTTTTACACATGTGCTGACTAGTGAGGATTAAGAGAGTGTTTTGAGAAGGTGGAAGGAGTACTTTGAGAGGCTGATGAATGAAGAAAATAAGAGAGAGAGAAAGTTGGGGTAATGTAGGGATAGTGAATCAGGAAGTACTTTGGATTAATAAGAATGAAGTGAAGGCAACTAAAGTATGAAGAGGATGAAGAGTGGTTCAGATGATGAACCTGTGGAAGCATAGACGTATCAAAGAGAGATGACAGTGGAGTTCTTAACTAGACTGTTTAACACAATCCTGAAAAGTGAGAGGAGGCCTGAGGAATGAAGAATAAGGGTGATGTGCGCAGTTGTAGTAACTGCAGAGGTATAAAGTTAATCAGCCATAGCATGTAGTTATGGAAAAGAGTAGTGGAAGCTAGGTTAAGTGGAGAGGTGATGATTAGTGAGCAGCAGTGTGGTTTTATGCCCGGAGAGAGAACTGCAGATGTGATGTTTTCTTTGAGAACATTGATGGAGAAGTATGGAGAGGGTCAGAAAGAGTTGCATTGTGTCTTTGTGGATCTAGAGAAAGCATATGAAAGGGTGCTGAAAGAGGAGGTGTGGTATTGTATGAGGAAGTTGGGGAGTGGCCGAGAAGTATGTAAGAATGGTGCAGAATATTTATGAGGGCAATGTGACAGCAGGGAGGTGGTAGTGACAGATGGGTTCAAGGTGGAGGTGGTATTAAGCCAAGGATTGACTCTGAGCCTTTTCTTGTTTGAAATGGTGATGGGCAGATTGACGGACAAGATCAGGCAGGAGTCTCCGTCGACTATGATGTTCGCGGATGATGATGTGATCTTTAGTGAGAGTAGGACGCAGGTTGAGAAGAGCATGGAGAGGTATGCACTGGAGAGAAGAGGATTGAAAGTCAGTAGGAGCAAGATGGAATACATGTGTGTATACATGTATGAGTGTGGAAGAGAGGTGAAGAAGAGAGTCTAGGTATGATAGAGTGGGTGCAGATGAACATGAATGTCAGGAATGATCTGCAACAGAAGAGTTCCAGTAAGAGTGAAACGGAAGGTTTCCAAGAGTGTAGTGAGACCAGTATGGTTTGGAGGCGGTGGCACTGAAGAAAAGACAGGAGGCAGAGCTGGAGGTGGCAGAGTTGAAGATGCTAAGTAGAGAGGTGAGATTGAGACGGTTTGGGCATATATGGAGGAGAGATGCCTGTTATATTGGGAGAAGGATGCTTAAGATTGAGCTGCCAGGCAAGAGGAAAAGAAACAGGCCAAAGAGGAAATGGATCAAATGGTCAAAAGTAGAAGAAAAAAGTTTGTTACTCATGTTAGTTACGTTGTTTCAACAATGATAGAGAGAGTAGATGAGTAGGTGATGATAGACTGCTGAGGTACAACCACTAAAAACCTTTAAAGTTAGAGAGCATCTGTTAATCCCTTCTGACCTGCTGGTTTTTGTTTTTTGTGTGTGTTGTTATCATTTTCAGTGCAAAAGTGAAAATGTACATATTTGCTCTCTGTGAATCCTCCAGTGGATGCGTGCACGCTGGACATCGGACCCTTGCTATGCCTTCTACGGTGTTGACGGTTCAGACTGCTCCTTCCTCATCTACTTGAGTGAGGTGGAATGGTTCTGCCCCCCACTGACCTGGAGGAACCACAGCAGCCCCCCAACTCAGCATGTCCAACAGCCAAAGGCCCCCAAGAGGCAGGTGAGTGAAAGAATATACACGAACATGCACAGAGAGAACATAGCACATAGTAAGTGAAGGCTGTTGAGTGATGTATGGATGTAAACTTGTACAGTAATGATGCTTGGTTGATACTTACAGTACCCGTCAAAAGTTTTGACAAACATTCTCATTCAAGGAAATGGAAAGGTGTGTCTTGACATTTGATTGGTATTGTATATTTTACTTAAAGTGGCCAAAATGAAAAACAAAATGTCACCACTACAAAGTAACAATTTACATTACTGCACTATGTACTGTAAATAGTACTGCTGTCCTATCAAAGTCTGATTAAGTCCAATAAGTTTTTTAAGATTTGTCATTTTGCATTGCACTTGGTATTTAAATATACTTACCTGACTATGCTTAAATGATTAAGGACTTTATTTGTTATGAATTTTATAAAAGGAAAGGTAAGTAAAAAAAACAATTCTACTTCTGCCTGTTACGAGAAAGTGATCATTTTTACGCTATTCTTTACACAGATTCACAGCACCACAAATGCAGATACAGTGTGTGAGATTTTCTATAAAGTTTAGTCCAAGTAAACATAACAATCTTTTCAATTTTCAGGCTATGAAGATGAGTTTGAGTTGTTCTAAATGTAGTCATCTCTTTCATTCAGTGCATTAAATGAAACAATATCATGTCCTCTAGATGCCATATTGGTTGGTTCAATATGGAAATTCCTCACAAAGATGAGCAAGACTCCACTCAAAACCAGTGTGTTAATACACCCCTAACAATGTATTGATACAACAGTAACAACTTATCCCACACAATACTCAGCAGTATCAACTTATATAAGGCTAAATGTAATTATTGTTTATTAAATACAATCCGCTGCAGGACAGCTGGAGCCATTTGCTACCCGCTGCTCTGTGAACAGAATCATTTCTCTCTATTTTTGGCTATTACTTTCACTGGCAGATATTACAGTCAGATACTGTACGTATGACACACAGAGTTTAAACTGTAACACAGTGAAAACAAGTTAGATCGTGTTTTTACAAATCCCCCCCAACCGTAAAAAACAAATCCAGTTGCATCTCTTTTTATTTCCTATTTGTTTGTTTAAAATAGCCATTGAATCAGTCCTCTGAGCTCAGACATTCCTGGCATGCTCAGTTCATCAAGGCCATGTACTGTAGAAGCACCACACTACAAATTAATGGGGAATCAGGGCCACAGTGCCTTTGGAAATTCATAAAATATTGTCAAGGTAAGAACGCGGGCCAAAGAATGCAGCTGATTTTTAGTAGCCTTTGCTACAAATCACCCTTCTCACATTTTTCATTTAGCTGGCATATATTCAAGAGAGGATGTAGCTACGGTCTTCTTTTGGCCACTGAAGATGATTTATGCTGTATGAAGTGGATTTCTTTCTAGTTTATTCAGTGTATCCAGTGAAGGCATGAAGAAGAAGATTCTTGATTTTTATCTTAAGACATGAATAAAACATGTTATCAACATGACACTGTTGTAAACCCTATATTGATAAGCTTTTCTGAGCTGTTTGCCCCTAAATAAAAGTCTATACTGTCATCAGTTGCTTAACATGTTAATTGTTTGCTTTATTATTAGCTTCAATTTTTAAAGTTACTTAGAAAAAGTCAAAATGCCAGTCCTTTAATGGATAGAGAGTAGATAGATGAAAAAACAAGGCAATTTGGTTTTTAGGTGGCTGCTAGAACAGACAAATAGCACATTATTTTGTTATAATTGCAGTGTTTATATAACAAAAATCCCCAAAGATATTTCTCTCTATTATTTCTCCAAAGTTGATGCCTTTGTATGTTAAGTTTCAGAAAGCCTTTAATAACAATAAATAAAGAAAATGAAGACAGTGATTAACAGAAGTCATCAAGTTGTCAATCACCTATCCACAAAAGATGGGGACAATAGTACAAACAGTACTTTTGCTCAGAAGATGCTGATTTTGAGCACTCTGACCCCATTACTTCATAATAGTTAGTTTTCAACTGACCCTGTTCACTCTCTACTAATTAAAACACGCCTGATCCCCCTTGTAGTTATTCTCTATTTTTCTTCAACACTGAGTTTGAGGTCAGTGTGCAGTTCAAATCTATAATTTATCACACACAAATGAATACATAAATTAATATAAACATTTTTAATAGTCTATTGGTTTATCAGCCTATTAAGATATCATCTAGATATGGATGTATTTATGGTTTGGGTAGTGACATTTAGAAAGAAACACTGAAACTTAACATTCTCAATTTTAAAATAAATATGGACTGATTTCAATCGTAAACCAATGAGACAACATATTAATATTAACTACAGTGTTCCTCACATTGGTGGCAAAGTCCAGGTAAAGGTGCCCTGTGGGGCCAGGCCTGTGCAGTGATAATAAGGTGCTTAATAAAACTGTTCACCAAATGGAGTAAGGAAAGTCTTTACTGTATAAACTCATACTGACAGTCATTTGTAATGTTCAGAGTTACAGCTTGTTCAGCCTTTTACTCTTCATTTGGGAAAGCAGTCATGAATGTTTAAATTAGTTATAAAAGTGATGTGTGTGCATTATATCTGTACGCTTTCACCCCCGCGCTCAACTCTATTTGTGGCATCGGGGACATTTTTCGGAAGGTAAAGCAGAGTGTCAGTGTAAATGAAGACTGATATCTCCATTTTCTCCTGGGACCCCAGTGACTCAGCTGTAGATTATAGCCTTTCTGTATCTTACACTTAAACAGGGCTGAGCCAAGGTTGTTCTCAGAGGAGAAAATGCTTTATTGTTTGCACCATTAGTTGGAAAACACACTGCATGATGTTGAAACTTTTTACACTTTGAATGGGGAAACTAAATTTAGCCTCAAAGCAGTAAAAACAAACGGCAAAGTGAAGGTTTGCTTAGGACACAATTTTTCTTGAGAGATTAGCTTTGACAAGAAGAGACAGATGTACCATGGGTAAGACTGGAATAGGTTAAATAAATATTTTCATGCACAAGTTACATCAGCTGATCCTCTTAAATCTAAAGAAGACATGTTTTTCTTTAATATACTGTCTTACTTGTTGTCTGTTACTTTCCAGACCAGTATGTTTCAACAGTATTCAAGCCAATAAAATACAAAACAAGAGTCTACAACCATGCTAGTTGCTAAATGGCAGGGAAGACTGGTGCCAGAGAGTTGATATAGCTCCATTGACGAGATGAGTCAGGTGTGGCAATCCCAGCAGTCAGAAAGAGGCGGGCTGACCTGAAACAGACAGCTCTCTTCCAAAAGGAAAAAAGTGTTGAATGTCAGTGGACGTACTGTAACAGTGTGGCTGTCATGCTCATTAAAAGAAAAAGGAAAAAAAAGTCAATGTCAACCTGCTAGTAGCACTAGACTAGTCAAGGATCAACAAAGTCAATAGGATATGTCCAATGCACACCACGGATATTATATGATACTTGTTTAGATGTTTTAGTGTTCAGTATTTCAAGTAGTCATTCTGCTAGCATGGCAAAAAATGTAAGAGTAACACCCATATTTTGGTCAAATGACTACAGCACTGTCTATTTTATTTCCTCCTTATCAATCCTATTCCCAGGCTGCGTTCCGCACAGACCTCTCTGTACTGCTGGACCAGGTTGGGACAGGCAAGGAGTCCCTCAGCTTCATGAAGCGCAGAATCCACCGCCTTGCACAGCAGTGGGCAACAGCTGCCAATCGCCTGGATACCAAGCTGGGGCAACGATGGAGGGACCAGAAGAAGGTAAGAAGGAGGGAGAGATGAACACAAAAGGATGATGCATAATGGAGGGTCTTGGGTAAGGCCCGAATTGGTGGTCTTTTTTCTTTTCTTTTTTACTGTATACATTCCTTTTTATGGCTAAATGAGAAACTTGACAATAACAATGGGAGGAAGAGCTTAAATGGTGTGAAGAGTGTTACAATACAGAAAAAAACACAACAGTGTTAGTCCATATGAAAAAAGATAGGCCAACAGCTAGTATATGGCATGTATGAAATAGGGGTGTAACACAAATTCATGGTTGAGTATGCACCTTAGTTTTGGGGTCACGGTTTGGTACATTTTTGGTACAGCAGAAAAAAAAGAGCCACATTTTTTTTTTGAATATATCTTACAATGGTTTGTTGACCTTAACTATTACTTAAACAGTTTAGCTGCTGCAGTGGAACTACTACTGACAGGGGGAGACGTTGTTTCACTATGTAGATAACGGAGCACATTTTAATAACAGTGTTAGTCAGTGTCACGGGTCTCTTGTTTGTCATTCTGATGGCAGGGACACTACAGGGTAACCAGGTTACCTTGGCCATGCTAGTGGTGTGCTGCCAAACACACGTACCATTACATGCTAGAAATGCTAGAGGGCTATTAATTTGAAACAAGGGCTATTAAATTGAAGCGAATACAGTAATTGGTGGTATTCGACTGACTGATGTCATGCTAGTCAATCGGGTCAATGCAGGACAGTTTGTGTTACAGAGCTAGTCCTGCTGTAGTGGTCCAGCCAAAAAGGTAGGCAGAAGAGTGGAGTGTCATGTGGAGTGTCATGTAACAACAACATAGTTGAACTGAAAAACATCAACAGACATGCAGCTTATAAAACCTGATAATACTGCACCATCTTGAGAGTTTTAGAAATGTATAGCGATACAAGGCATAGGCACAGTTTTCCACTCAAGTACTCAAAATGCATAAAAAGCCTTTTTAGATGCTTCTTGAAGGTTCTCCATTTGAATGATCATGGGTGGTAGCAAAAGATGATTGAGGAGGTAATGATAGGTTGTCAACCATTGCTCCATTTGGCATCCTTCATGTGTAATTGGTGTGTAACTGGTTGAATCTATCACTCGAAAACAGTGCTCAAAGCTGTGAAATAGAAACGTATTGCAGTATCATAATGCAAAATTGTCAAATCTCATTTTGGTTAGCATTGAAGCTGTGAGTATAAGGACATAGCTACTACCACTTCCTGCTTGTACCTGTGCATACCAAAGAAAGAACAGATGAGAGAGAAAAAATTAACAGGAGACCAGGGGAAAGGAATGATTATGATGAATGACTGGGATTATGATGAGATGCCAAGCTGTACCAGTGCCAGAGGGGGAAGAATAAGATGAGAAAGAAAGGAGGGAGTGGGGTGGATGGTAATGGGGAAGGTACTATAGAATATGGATTAAGGAAGGATTGATGGGGGGAGGAGGGAGAGAGGTGAGGCATGAGGTACCGCTGAGATGATCAAGGAACAAAGACAGGAAGCCAAGGTGCTTGCAAATTCATATGTTCATTAAAAATTGTAAAAAGTATAAAACGACAGGTGTAATTTAAAGGTTTACTTTTATAAATGTCAGTGAATAGCAGTATGTGATTGAAACTCTGGAAGTCCTAAAAACTTTTTGCTGCACATAACCTTTCGACTGATTATTACATTTCTGACCCTGGTCTTAGTAGACTCATAATGTTTTAGTCAAGAAAAATAATGATACACTAATTAAGTTAACTTGAGAAGGAAAATTGAGCACTCACATTCTGCTTCTTCTCTTTAAAATGTGTCTCTCTGCCCCCATCTCTCTCTAAAATAAGTTAACAAGGGTAGAAATAGTCCTCTGTCATTGTGATTGATGCTCTCCTTTCTTGTAGTGCACTGAGGGGATTTGTTATCCTCTATCACGGCTCTGTGGCTGCTTGAACAGCCCATACGCCTTACAACGTGCTGCCGCTATCTCAACAGCAGATGTCCTGGTGTTTGTAAGAGTTGGCCTTGGCTGTCAAAAGCTGTTTATCACAATAATTAGAAATGGAAGTAAATATGTGTGTGTTTGTGTACTCTGCTTCTGTCCACATGGGTCTGGGTGTGTGTATGTGTGCAAGTGACTGCTAATTACAGCATTGCAAAAAAAGAGTGCATCTTATACGTTTTATTTGAAAATGAAATCTCAGTTTGTAGCAGCCAAATTGACTATTTCTGACTGTTAACCTCATTTCTCACAGGGAGATTCTTTTTCATTTTAAATCTAAATAAAAAAGAAGGACTCACCTTAACATTGAGAAGGATAACACTGTTTACTTTTAATTAATTCTGACCTTGTAAAAACATTGTCTGAGGTGAATTGACTGTGGCCTTGCACTCGCCTAACCTTTGTTTTAAACAAAATCCTTGCTTCCAACAGCAACTTAAGTATTCTGCTTGAGTGTGCAGTCTTTACAATTCCAACAGGGCTCTGTTGATTCAGTTCTGTTTCCTGGTTTGGCATTGTCTTTGATTATAAGCGGAGGGGATGTTTGCTCAGAAAAATAATAAATTAGTAGAGCAGAGAGAAAGTATCAAGGGGGAGAAGAAAATGAGAGAAAAAGCAAGATGAATCTTTTTTAACTGTCAGAGGCAGACACAAGTACAGGGAATGGGGAGGGGTGTGTGCATGTGTGTGTGCACACGTGTGTTCATGAGAATGACTGTGAGAGATGTAATTGTGAAGGTTTTTTTTCCTGAGAATCACAGAAGAAAAGACAGTTAAATACATTTGAGAGATTTTGTATGCAGTGCCGGGTGTGCGATGAAGTAGAAGCCTGCTTTAAATATTATAGCAACTCTCTTTTATTTTGTGACTAACCTTTCTATTTCCTCAGTGCTTGTGGAGTTGAGAAAGACTACAGTCAACCTTTTTTGCTGTGCTTCACTTGCAAAGCATTTACACATTTAAGACTTTAACTTAACTCTCTTTTTTTTTTCCTTGGTGCAGTTATCAAACTTTATCAAAAGCCCAGGTCAATTATTCAGCCCTTTATAGCGCAGCTGATGGAGCACTTCAAACATAACAAATTCCTTTTCTCATTTTTTTCCTAGAAATCAAAGGAGACATATTCAGTTGTGGCATAATGGAAAGGGTTTTTAAATAATGACAGTTGAGACTCAGAGATGCTGACCGTACGCTGTTAACCTGCTACAGTGCATTCACTGACTCTCCGGTGTCAGTTTAGTGTCTCAGCAAGTTACTTTGTGTGCATCTATGCCTACTTACTGTGCATTGAGCATGCACATTTAGTGTGTTTGTCAGCATATACCAAACTGTTAATTTGCCATCTCCCTGTGTTTGCCCTCTAGACAGATAATTGACCTCTGACTCATGAAGTGCAGACAGTGTGGGAGACTAATGGGATATGGAAGGTGATGTGAATGAGCGGGCGAGAGTAGGGGGAGATAAGAAAAAGTAAAAGTGAAGACGAAATATGAGGGGGGAGGGAGCAGCTTGGAAGAATATGACAACAAGGCGGAAGGAGCAAAAGACGTGAGGAGAAATAAAGAAGGGAAAGTGCTCCGAAGGGATGTGAAGAAGGTGAAATTCAGGGTGAAGCAGTGATGGTTGGCAGTGCCAGCTTGTGTTGCCACTAGTGGCCTTCAATCGGACAGCTGTGACCTTCATAAGGGCCAAAATGCATGAGCAAACAGGGTCACACACACTCAAACACACATGCATTCTTGCAAAGTCCTGCACTAACAGATGCTGAGACAAGCATTAGCATTCCTCTGTCGTTAGCCTGTTAGTGATGAGTGGAGCGGAGCAGAGCAATGGAGTGGTACCACATACGTGCCACTTCTACTCCTCTACCCTTGTATGTACACACAGTAGCACCAAGGACTTTCCAAGGATTTTACTTACATACACACACCTAAATGGCACTAAACACAGTGCAACAGTGCAGCACAAAAAAGATAATAGATTTTCTTCTCTACATTTTATCCCAGTTATATAATCACAAAGCAACATTGGGAGCATTGAAGATGTTGTGACAAGGCCTTGATTTGTGAGATGAAACATTTCCTGTGACGGGTGGGGCATGAACACATGCACAGGCAGGTGGGGTGTTGTAAAGGTGAGCAGAGGATTTGAGCAGGATCATACCTCTCCTTCTGTTTCTGTAGGTTTGGCAGGTCTTTGTGTTCAATCCCCATGGCACGTTAACAGTAGAGAGTAGCTTTAGATCCTTTTGAGAATCCCCTAAGTGTATGGCAGGTGAGCGAGGATCCACACACAAACATTAATGCTCACTTAAACACACACACAAGATCCTGACTAGAGTGCGTTGATGATGCGTCAGTATGAAAACAGATGCATACAAACAAACCAAAACAAACAAAATTCAAAATCAACACACACACATGCACACCATCTGGGAGTACCAGAAGTCCGCTGTATAAAGCACTCCCCTGTCTCTTGTGTGTGATCAGATTCCTGAGGGAGGCAGCTGGCCATGATACAGGAGTTCATGAGGAAGTATAGCTTTAGCTTCAGAGTTACCTACCTCTGTTGTTGCCTTCCCATTATGCGACTTTTCCACCCGTTCATCTTCATTTTCAAGTAAGTGCATGAGCAAATATGCGAGCTTGTGTTGGCGGTGAGAGTGTTTGCCAGTGATCTGCACGGTACAACAGAGCGTGTACCACCCACACTAGTTTCTCTCTCCTCTCCATTCTAGCTATTGATTCCTACTCTATGATATAAAGGTTACTTTTCCAGAGTTGCTTGGATATGTTTCATTGAACTTCACTTTAATTTTGCTCCCATACAGTGGTATTAACATTTGCAAATGGAGATAAATACTGCCCATTATAGAACAAGCAAAATCCCTCCTCAGCAGTCTCGATTATGTGTTGCAAGATGCCAGTTTTTTTCAAAGAACACTTACCTCTCTCCCCATTAACTTTGCATTTGTGTGTGGATGCCAGTTTTATAGAATCCAATTCACAGTTACTCAGCTCTGCAGTCACTGTGTGATATTCTTCATATTTATTTAGCAGCGTTTCTGTGCTGCTGCCAGTATGTGAAATTCGACTCCTTCTGTCTCAATTTTTGCATGGCTGCCAGTGTTTGTGTGATACACCCTTACCACCACCACCACCACCACCACCAAGGCAAGAGAGTGAATATT
Organism: Scomber scombrus; assembly: GCF_963691925.1. Classification (NCBI taxonomy): domain Eukaryota; kingdom Metazoa; phylum Chordata; class Actinopteri; order Scombriformes; family Scombridae; genus Scomber; species Scomber scombrus. The sequence goes on along the minus strand of NC_084971.1, from coordinate 14,819,383 downwards.
TGTGCCATGAATTCTCAGTCTTGCCATCTGCCATCCAAACTGTAATTAAATTTCAATTATCTTTTTTTTATGAAGCAGAAGTTAATAGAGCAGCCTTATTAAATCGGGGGATCTTTCACGCCAGCTGAAGTCTCACTGGAGCTTGACACTGCTGCATTCACACCACTGTCCAATATTTTACACACATTTTGTATCAGTTGAATGACTTTTTGTGTATTTATATTTTTTTTGTTTAATTATACATCCAGCAGAACTGGATGTATAATTTCACACAATTTCACAAAGATTTCACACAACTATACACAATGAATGTAACTATGTGCACAGTAGATGTATTAGTCATCCCGAAGGCTGAATGCTGTTCTCTCTTTCTGTTATTCAGAATCAGTTTTTTCCAGGGTTATAAAATATGTTATTTGTAAAAGCAGTGTGTTTGCAGAGTGTATTTGTCTCTGTTGGCTCCTACAGTGAACTTCAAACCTCAGTGCATTTTTACTAATGTGACAGGATGGTGAGAGGAAGAGAGTAATAAGAGACTAGTGCAGCACACTCATGAAGGGCTTTTGGAAGCTTTTAATCATCACAGTTCAGAGCTGTGGAGCTACAGACACAGGAAGCACATGCACTTCCATACCAGCAGAGTGAACAACATAGCAAGAGCAATTTAGGAGGCAAATAGAAAAGTGCACTTAGTAGAATGCAAATCTCCACCAGGTGTGTACAGTCAAGATGGCAGGGAAGATATCAGACACAGGGATTTATTCATCTCGTATCACGCCTAACATTTTACTGCCCTTTATGATATATTCATAAGGAATGGTGTTATTAAATAGGTTTTTCAATAATTGTTAATGACCTCGGCCACAAGAGGTATTTAAGCACACAGTCATACATTTGCACAAAAAAATATTAGGCAGATGAGTCCAGCAGTATGCAAGATTAGCTGTGGACAGAAACATAGACGTGCGCGCACACACAACCAAACGCATGATCCCCTCCAGGCTTACGCCTGGCAGAGATAATAACCATCAAAACTTTTTGGCAAACTCCACACAGTTGGCCCTAAGTTCATTATGTATGTTGCATGGTGAAAGTTGTTGACTTAATTTGCCAGCTAAAGCAGTGGGAGGTGTTCATGCTGCGTTAGCTAATCAGGATTACTCAGCAGAGCAACGCTTGGACATGGCTGTGTCTAATCCTCTGTGAAAAGCAACGTGTTGCTCATTTCTCGGTGGGTTGCACTAATTATGCAATAGCTAGGTGGACATGCATGACAGAACAGTTGTATGTAAGTAAGACGTTAGATAATAGTGTAACATATCAACTGTGATAATTTGTACACTTGTGTTACATGTTGTTCTAAAACAAAGAAGATTTTCCTGTTTGGTGTCTCGAATTTACTTACAGTGGTTATCTGTAAAGACATACGGTGCTTATGAAATGAGTTGTACTCAAAGGCCCATAATGGTGGATTTCTACATGTGCGTGCTATTCCATTGGAGCATGAGGGGATAATTCATTGGGGATTTCAAAGAATTACTTTTTCAGTTTCCATAATTTCCTTTTGGAAGAGTCTGAAATTCTAATGATTCTAATCCTCAAACTCATTAAAACAGTTTGCACTGCACCAGCTTAACTTTCAAGGAGCTTAACTTTATTCAGCATGCACACATATAAATAATATAATGAAAATCAGATTAATTTAGATGTGCTTTGTTATATAGTTTTATTTTATTACGCATATAAATGATTGGACCAGCATCAGGACGTGTTGTTTATAAGGTACGCAATTTAACAGATGAACATTATGTACAAGATGAGGAATGTCTGTATGTTTTAAGGTTTATTATTACGAGTGAGCAATATGTCTTTAGAGTAATATTACAATATTGAAGAGAGGTAGAGAGAGATGGTGGATTATTCACAAACTGTCTTTTAGAATAGTCAAAAAAGGCAGAGCTGTGGCTATGAAAATAAAATAACTCTCTGATCAGAATCACTGATGCAAAAAGATCTGCTATACAAACTGACAGTACTCAGCTGAGTCCAGCTGATCAATGATCTTCAACTCAGTGCAGAGACCATACTGGGTAAAATATGTGTACAGCTGGAGATTATCAATCTAATTTCTGACTTCTGCTTGTGTCCTGACTTTTTTCTTTCAACCACTTGACTGTGACTGACTTAGCCTCAACTCTTCACAACTTGTAGAAACTCAGAAGGTTTTACTTTTTCATAATGTTGTTGTGACATTCTGCTCTGATGAATTACCGTAACGCAGTGTCATAATCGATCAGATCAATCATTGTCACTTGAGTGAATCAGAGCTTGTTGTCACTTGTCTCAGGGTCAGCAGTTGCACTTGATGAAGAGAATTCTGTAGTACTTCAGCTTCAACTTTTTTTCTGAAGGTTCATATTATGAAACAACTTCAACATGACTTAAGTTGTTCCATTTTTAAACTGAAACCTCCTCAGTGGAGCTTGAGATGTTACATTCGCCTGCAGACATCTATGTTTCTGCTGTAGTCATATTCATAATATAAAAACATTACATCATTAATGGATAATTCCAGTTTATTACGACTTGGTTTTCAAAAGTTTTGGTCATCATTTCTATTCGTATTAATGTACTCACTGAGTTAAGTGCCGAGATTTGAGAATCCTGAAATATTGCCCAAAAGAAATCAAATTAAGCTAGAAACACAAGTAGTTTATCTCCTTGGATTTCACTGTTGCAATGTCACCATGTTCCCACATCTCAGTAATTAATTTGGTGAGTGTAATGTTTTAACCAATAGAAATGACGGCCAAGTTATGAAAATTAGAATAAGATGTAATAAACCTGAACTATCCATTAGGCGGTTGCTAGAAACCAATGCTAAATAGTTATCAATTGAATCTCCTGTACTGGTTGAATATTTACGGCAGTTAACAATTATAGCTCTCAATAGTGTCAAGTGGAGCTGTGTTGTGAAGCTTCTCTGCAGACTTTTATTTCACTTCTCAGCCACAATTTGTCCCTTTCCTCCTTCAGATTCTGGTCCACGTAGGCTTCCTAACCGAGGAGTCTGGAGATGTTTTCAGCCCCAAAGTGTTGAAGGGGGGTCCTCTGGGAGAGATGGTCCAGTGGGCTGACATCCTCACTGCACTCCATGTTCTGGGACACAACCTCAAGATCTCTATGTCTGTGAAGGAACTGCAAGGGTGAGTTACCATAATGCAGGCGAAAGCAAAGCTGGAGTGTTTGACTTGTGGTGGTTTTGAGCATATGATAATGCACTGCTATTTCTCGTCAATCAAAGCAACCTCTTCTGACAGAATAAACCTCAAGTTGAACTGGTATTAAGTGATTCCAGTAGATGATATTGCCCCAATTGACCAGATACACCATGTCAATATAGGGGTTATTCAAGCAAGGAAACATTACTTTGAAAAGAGAAAGGTTATTGATTGGCAGGGTCTAAGTAAACATTCATTTAGTGTATAAATTGCTTTCACTAATCAGTTTGCCACAGTTGTATTTAACTTGTTTATTACAAGAGCTACAAAATGTCTGATTTTTGATGACAGCTTTGGCAACAAATCAATAACTTTTTACAATCCTTCAGTTAACGCTTTGCTCTTGTACTCCCACATAATGCATTCAAAATGTGCAGGGGAATCGTGCTCTAATTACACCCCATTCCCTCTTAACCCAGAGATTAGGCATAACGGCTCTAAGGTCCTGCTGATTTGTCGTTGTATTGATCCCATATTGATGCTCTCCACCGCTTTCTGTCAGCGTGACAGTGCTGGTGTGTGTCTTTTTATCCCCTGCGTCAGCATGCTTACATGTTTCTGCTGACAAATACAGCTGTAGTGTCAACACACACACATGCGCGCACGCACACACACACACTCAGATGGATGTAAATCTACCCTGCTGGGAAAGATCCCTCAGGCTTGTTCTGTCCAGCCTATACAATAACTTCTTCATGACTGAGACTGAATAAATCACACAGGTTGTCAGACATCAAGTCCCTTGATGATGGATAGCTAATGTTGAACAATAGACTTATGAATATGGAATGAGTGTAAGAAGACAAGTAAGTGACACTGTGGATAGACAACATCTTTGTTCAGCCTTGATTGGACCAATAGTCTTTGTCTTTTCTGCCATCGTTGATCACTGCAATGACAGGGGTATATGGTATAGATCACTATAATGATGTCTACAGAGAGACCCTGCTGCAGTCTGCACTTTAAACTGTGTGCTGCCTGCAAGAATTCTCACAAATCATAGAAGTATTGTATTGACCCCCAGCCTTTGGCAGTCATTTGTAGACATATAACACCTCTGCAGGGAGGAGGAGAGAGTGGGTAAATCTAGAGGAATTTAATGCTGAAAAAATGAGTTTAGAGATGGCAGGGACATCCACAAGGCTGAGTTCAGCTGTCACATTTGAAATGGATGGCAGTATCGTTTTACTGTGTCCGTGTCACTGTGGTGTCTTGGGACCCATATTTTAAAATTGGTCATTCTCACAACACAGCCTATGATGTTTTAGGCAACTCTGTGGTATAATCCAACTTACCAGCATGAAGAATTATTTCATCCAGCTCGCCCACATGGAATGGCTTTAGTGGAAAAAAGGTTTTACTTTTGGATTACTTGGGGAAGCAGTCTAATCATTCTTCCAACTACATAAGGACCATGACTCACTTCTACAAAAAGAAAAAGAAAAAAAAGAGACAGCACATCAACTTTGCCTTCTGATGTCAATCTTTCCACTTGGAAAGTGGAATGGAGGAGGGATATACTGTGTTTCCAAACATTTTTTGTTGATGTGCCACTTTTCTGCTCTCATGCCTTTTATTTCCCTGGGTCCTTGCCCTCAGTAAGCCAAAAAATGAGGGGTTGAAACAAAGTGATAATGCAGTTTGGCTATCACATAGTTGTATAATGAAACCAGTTATTCATCTCCTATGTTTCCCACAAAACTGGCTCATCATAATGATTACAAAGTCGTACAGCTGCAGTATGGTTTTAATTTCACACTGGACCTGACGCTAACATGTTAAAGATGATGTAAGAAGTACTGTAAGGCACTGTGTTGTACTGTCATGCTATGCAAATTGAAACTGTGTTTATCCACCGCATTTCTTGCCTTGCTTCAAAGCTAAATGATTTGTGGTAGAGCGCTGTTTTTCTGTGTGCTGGCATGGTGAAAGAGACAGTGGGGATTAACATTACCTGTGAAAGAATGAACTGATTAGGGTATTTTCTTAACAAAATAAATGCTGCTTTTAGTTTTCTTTCTTTCTTTTGTCAAAAGATTATACTCCCTCATATTGTCTTTGTGTACATTCAAATCATGTCATGCAAACAAAATGATCTTGTCAGTAAGGAGAAAAGTGGAAGCCATAATGATTGCCTTGCACCCTACATAACACCTTCAACAGCTAACGATCAACAACATTTCACATAAGATATCCTTCAATGCAAATGAACAAACACATAAAAATTCATTTCATACAGTATTTCCTTCCAGATGTGACGACGTGTATGTATCTCATTTTTGCTGCTGATGTTTTTATAGTAGTAATAAGTTACAGTAGTCATTAGCCTGTTTACACCTGGTATTAACATGCATGCAATCAAGTGGACAGCTTTTCTTCTGGTGTAATTGTAGGGAAGATGTCCAGTCCTTTTATGTATGAACAAAGTTGTATTGCATGGTTTTGGTTAATTAATCCTTCAAGCCATGTTTTGACACTTGAGGTTCAAACTGTTACAATACAGTTCTATTATAGTTGAGGTTCAGATGCTTATCTTTACTACTTGCTATTTTAATTTTTCGCCTACAGCAATGCAAAATAGTCTATTATTGTTCATTTCTGTATACATCATTTATATATGCTTTATTCCTCATATCCCCTTTTAGATGAAAATACACAGGTGGATAGATGGACAAAACTAGACAGACAAACAGAGAGGCACACAGATGTGTATCCAGACACACAAATATAAATACAAACAAATGGTGAGTTGATCTGGGCAGGCAGGCAGGCCAAGACAAATGTCAAATCAAGCAGACAAACAACAATTGTCCCAAAGAGTTTATTTTGTTGAAGTTCAGTCCAAATACAGATTTGGAAACAGCTTTGTTTATCTTTGGGCAACGCTGACCAGCATTAGAACATGTGTGGAAAAAGTGCCAGCCATTTACTCTTTAATTCCACAGTGGTTTTGTGTGTGTGTGTGTGTGTGTGTGTGTGTGTGTGTGTGTGTGTGTGTGTGTGTGTGTGTGTGTGTGTGTGTGTGTGTGTGTGTGTGTGTGTGTGTGTGTGGGTGTGTGGGTGTGTGTGTGTGTGTGCAGCACTTGCATTTGTGTTACCTCTTGGGGATCAGTAGTCTACATGGACACCAAACTGTGATCCTAATGAGGCAAAACATCATTGCTGAGGTCCTGGTTATGGCTATGGGTAAGTTGTGAATTGAGGTACGGTTAAGGTTGGGGTTAGGGTCTGAGTTAGGCTGTTCATAATGAATGGAAGTCAATGCAATGTCCTAATAAGGATAGCTGACAAAACGTGTGTGTGTGTGTGTGTGTGTGTGTGTGTGTGTGTGTGTGTGTGTGTGTGTGTGTGTGTGTGTGTGTGTGTGTGTGTGTGTGTGTGTGTGTGTGTGTGTGTATCACATAGTCTGTGATACATTGTTCTCATGACCACTCAAGGTTATGATGGGCTAAGGATGAAGCAGTGTGTAGCTGTAATTGGCCACTGAGGGGATGATTCGGGTCCAAGTTGTGTTAATGTATATGTGCTCCCTGGTCTGCAGTCTCCAGTCAGAACTGCAATCAGCTAGCTGAACATTATTTACTAGAGATGCATGAACAGAGCACATACTGTAGGGACCCGCCTACATGAAAGGCTTATAGTCAAGACTGGGAGTGAAAGTAAACTAGTAGTAGAAAGAATAACTTTATTGTGAGACCAACACATTTTGGCTTGTGGCTTTCAACAGGGTACACACACATCACATTAGCTTGTCGACGATTGAACTGAACTGAGATGAAAAAGCCCTTTAGCTTTCTGTTTTTTTGCTGCTCTTCTATCCTGTATTCAATAGCTATCTCTAAAGTAATGTGGTTGTGGTGTTGTCATGTGTCCTGCAGGTTACAATGATACAAAGAATCATTCACTCAGAGCAGAGACATATCTCAGTCCCAAGGCTGTCACTGTGTGGGTGGATGGATTGAAGAGAAAATCTGTATGGAGAAGCCTGTAAGAGGGAAAGGGAGTACAGCAAAGTGCTGAGTTGGCATCTGTGAAGTTGGGGTAGGACTCTTGTTATTCAAATATGCAAATAATGGTTCTTTGCACTGGATTTTTTGAAGGCTCACTGATAAATGCCATCACTTTGTTTTGAATCTCGGACTGTCCTTCATTTATGCACGTAGCAGAACACACAACACACACAGCATACAAACCCTGAGTTCATTCAATACAGATTTTTGCACCTCCCTCTCTGCTGAGTGTGCACTTAATATGGACTAACCTAGAAGCTTGATGGAAATGAAGCTGAATTTGGTGCCAATTAGATTGGCAAGGCACCTGAGATGTATTAGTGTGAGTGTGAGAATAGACAGGGCTCTGCCTGCTCTACATTATACACCACCTGGTCCAGAGCACTAATAGCTGCTGCACTGTGATGGCCAGAAGCTTCTCTATTTTGTTGTCACTGTAGTAAAATCACAGAAAGAAAGTACAGTGATACTGAAAGATTAAACATCTGGCACAGAAGAAAAAGAAAACTCCCGTTCTACTGTGTGCAGACTGAAGAAGCGGTCAATGTACAGTGGAGCAGCCTGAATGTGCTGTTTCAGGGAATAGATCTGAGGAATTTGCTGGCACATCATGTGTGATGCAGTGTGACAGTGTGGTGGCTTCAAAAGAAAATTGTAGGTGAGACATATCTGTACAAATGTTGGCCTTTATGTAATGATTACCCAGAGTGACTCAAAGGCCAGTTACCCTGGCATTATGTGACAACTGACAAAGATGATGTGTGAAAAAATGGAAAACACAAATCAGAAACTATAGGCTTTCATTGCAGTTGCTGTTTAAAACTGTCCAAGTGCAAAATACATCAAAAGTTATTGGATTCTTTCTTATTATCTTTGTAAAAACTTTCTTCTTTGTCCACTGGTGTGCAAAACTCAATTGAAGGTTGACTTCTGGGTCAAACATAGGGTTTTTTGTAGTCGTCAATAGATCGTGAGGTTGTGAAGTTTTGAATAGTTTTGTATTTTAGGTAAGTATAACGGGACAGCAGTGTTGAATTCAACTGAATCCTTTTTCATAAGCTTAAAGTAAACAACCAATATTATATATAAGCATTTTTGTCCAACATTATGGGATAATAGGTTTGTACCATTATAATTGTATTACTTATTCACTGTTTTCCAAGTGGATTTTGTCCTTAATTCCCATTTAAACCCCACCCAGAGCCAGTACAATAATAATAAAACACATAACAAACAGAGAATAAATATGTGTCTCCCCTCCCTCAAACTCACTTCCCAAGGTGTCTCCTCCTATGATCTCTGTGACTCACTCTTTCACTCTTTTGCACTACCTTTCCTCTTCTAACTTGAAGTGTCAAGTTTCACAGTCTCATCACCTCTACAGGTAATGTTTCAGTTGCCATGGAGATCAGACCCTGAGCTAGTTGGGTCTGGAGGAGTAGAGACACAGAGTAATAGCCAATTAACACCTCTAGTACAATAAAGGAGATAGCCGAAATAGGAAACCTAAAAGTGTTGTCCCTGAGAAATTGGATAGTTTGACCGCAGACCTATGGCAGGGATGCACATTCATGCTAAACGTCCTTTTTCTTTTTAATTTAAAAAAAAATAATTGTCTTATCAGTCCTATTTTGTGAATGAATGGTAAATAGACTGCATTTGTACAGCACCTTTCAGGTCTTCCGACCACTCAAAGCGCCTTTACACTACAAGCTACATTCAGCCATTCACACACACATTAAACACTGATGGCAGGGGCAGCCATGCAAGGTGCTTGCTCACCAGGAGGATCTAATCATTCACACACCGATGGCGCAGCCTT